>NC_140179.1:96499432-96594432 GCF_963971535.1 Notolepis coatsorum
GTTTACTGTATATGAAGATGATGTGTTTTTATAGGCACACACACACACTGGCCACTACACTACAGCCTCTTCAGAACGAGAGGCGAACCCCAAGACGCCACCCGAGGGAGGGTAGAAAAACAGTGTTTTGTCAAAATCACATAAAACCGCACAAAGACGTTCAAAATCCTGAGCCAGAGGATAACAGGAGCAGAGCGATACGTGAAAACATCAAAGGGGAAAAGTTATGGGCGCCGTGAGCCACTGTGTGTATAATAACCTCACAATGGCTGAAGTTTGTGTCTCTTCTGATCTTCTCCCAGCTGGACGTCTAGCTTCTCCTGGCCCCCTCGTCTCCTCTGATCTATAGCGTCAGACATCGTAGTAGGGGCCTGTTTGCCAGCCTGCCAGCTGTCAAAGTAACCCGGGGAATCAAACACCATGCCATGCTCCGCCGTGATCAAAGACTTGCAGGTGTGTAAGGCAGATGAGGGGTGAGAGACACATACGATCGGCGTCTAAAAAAAATTATAGGCTCTGCCGAACAGCGTACAGTATACATCGATCAAAATGAAGGGAAAGAGAAATGATTTGAAGATATGACAGAAAGAGAAAGACACTGTAGTCAAACCGGCTGTCTCTCAACAAAGCCTTTGGACAAATGCGGGGCGTGCAGTCAAGCTGTAGCTTAGCGTTCGTGAGTCAGTGTCTGTGCGCGCCATTCAAAATATGTTCTATCTTTAGAGGGAATATTCATACAATGTTCGCTGACATTCATGTTAGGGTGATTAGATTGCTAGACACACACGGCCTGGCCTGTTTCTGTGTCATGACGGTGTGTTTGTCTGGAGAGACAGGTGTAAGATAGGATACATGGACTTCACGAGGCAAGCAGAGAGGCAGCAGGAAGATGGTTGAAAAGACACATCGCACTGACACACTCGCCGACAGACAGAGCCAGTTTGTACAGGTACGTGTGTACAAACTCAAACATAATATCGCTGCTGGCGGGACAAAACCTCATAACTCCAAAAACCCAACTTTTCAGTAGATGAAAAAAACGAACACAGATTTGAGGGTGAATAGAGTTAGGAGGTTTAGACAGATGATCAGTTTAATGCTTTCCCATTGTTTAAACTTTGTAAAACCCACACACACATATGGAGGATGATCTACAGAGTTGATTTATATAAAAAAAAATATATTTAAAAATGGAGTTACTGTATGAGGTTTTGTCCCGCCAGCAGCGATATGCAGATTACGCACATATATCACACACAAACATACAAAAACAGTCTCTAATATTATTCCCTCACCCACCCCTCCTTAACACTAGAACAGCTAGGTCGGTCAAAAAGACTGTTTTATAATTTTAGATTTAGAATAATTTGGAATTAGAAAAAAAACGTGTTCCTCCTTGACCCTTCCTAAACATGTTAGGGAAAGTGAAGGAGGGTAGGGTGTATCTTCTTTCTGTTCCAAATTATTAGAATTCTAGAATTTCAAAAACTCATTTGACCGACCCAGCTGTTCAATTGTTATAACCCCAACCCAGAAATAATCAATTGAAGTTATATTTACATAGATGTTTGAAGAGATTGACTTTTACATGTAACATGATTATGACTTATGTCATAATTCATAACTCAGTGTGTGTTTTACTTCAGTATTTACACACATGACAAATGTAAACAAACATTTACACCCTCAGGGCGGTCAGATGGCGTAGCGGATATTGCGCTCGTCACCAATGCAAGAGGCTGCGGTCTCGACTCCCGGAGTCAGCATTGCCCTGCGGCTTGGGCCGATCATCATACTAACTCGTTTGGCTGAGTTAGCGGGAGGGAAGTCGAGGGTGGTAATCTGGCCTTCAATCCAATCCAATCCAATCCACTTTATTTATAAAGCACATTTAAAAACAACAAAGTTGACCAAAGTGCTGTACAAGTCCACAACATAAGATAAAACATAGAACATAAAAAAAATAAAAGCACACAATAAAAACAGTACAATGTGTCACATAAAAAGGCAGGTCCCTCAAAACTGTTTAAAAACCGAAAGCCAGAGCAAATAGGTGTGTCTTGAGGCGTGATTTGAACACCTGCAGAGTGGGGGCCTGCCTAACATGCAGTGGCAGCTCATTCCAGAGCTTTGGGGCTGCCACTGCGAAAGCACGGCCCCCCCTAGCTTCAGCCTGGAGTTTGGAACGGCCAAGAGGAGCTGGTCAGAGGACCTGAGGGACCTTGGGGGAACATAGGGTTCCAGCAGGTCCGAGAGGTACCCTGGTGCCAAGCCGTTCAAACATTTAAAAGCAAACAGTAAAACCTTAAAATCGATTCTAAAACACACAGGGAGCCAGTGGAGGGCAGCCCTAGCACGGGAAATGTGCTCCCGCTTTCGTGTTCCCGTCAGCAGACGGGCAGCGGCGTTCTGAACCAGCTGCAAACGAGAGAGGGAGGCCTGACTGACGCCAACGTATAGGGCATTGCAGTAATCAAGGCGAGAGGTCATGAAAGCATGGATAACAGTCTCAAAAACAGAATGGGATAAAAAAGGTTTGACCTTGGACAGCCTCCTGAGTTGGAAAAAACTCTTTCCCACCACAGCGTTGATCTGCTTGTCCAATTTTAGGTCACAATCAAACTTCACCCCTAGGTTGGTGACAGTTGGCTTCACAAAAAGCCCAAGGGGGCCCAAGTCATCGGGAGGAGACACATGACCATTGCTGGGACCAAACACCATGACCTCTGTTTTACTGTCATTGAGACAAAGACAGTTTGATGCCAGCCATGCCTTAACATCGTCAAGGCATGCTAATAGTGGTTTTACCGGGTTGCTATTGTTTCTTTTTAATGGCATGTAAATCTGGCTGTCATCTGCGTAGCAGTGAAAGGAGACGCCATGCTTTCGGAGTATAGGCCCTAAGGGGAGCAGATACAACACAAATAAAATTGGCCCGAGAATTGAGCCCTGGGGAACCCCGCAGGGGAGAGGTGCTGTGGAGGATACAGCGTCGCCCAGGCTAACACAAAAACTTCTCTCAGACAGGTATGATCTAAAAAACGCCAGGGCTGAGCCTTTAATGCCAACCCAGTGCTCCAAATGGGAGAGCAGCATATTGTGATCCACTGTGTCGAAGGCAGCAGTGAGATCTAAAAGTACGAGGATAAGGGAGTCACCAGAGTCAGTGGCCAGAAGGATATCATTAAAAACTCTTAAGAGTGCAGTCTCGGTACTGCGCAGTGCTCTAAAACCGGGTTGGAAGACCTCCAGAATGCCATGTGTGTCCAGGAAAGACATTAATTGGACAAGTAACATTTTTTCCAACATTTTTGATAAAAACGGGAGCTTGGAGATAGGCCTGAAATGAGAGAGGACAGAGGCGTCCAGGTTAGGCTTTTTAATAAGCGGTTGCACCACAGCATGTTTAAAATGTACAGGTACATCACCTGCAAGGCTGTCGTTCATGATTGTTAGGACATTTGGTCCTATGACCCTGCTGACCTCTTTGACGAGGTGAGGGGGAAGGACGTCTAGGGGGAGCCTGAGGGCTTCATATGGGTAATACTTTCCTCTAGCTGAGCAAGGGACACAGGCTCAAACTGGCTAAAGGTGGCAGGGCAGGTGAAAGTAGTAGAATGGTCACATGTAGGGGTGGACATGCTAGCTCTAATGTTAGCTCTAATGCCTGCTCAGCGAAAGGCAGGAAATGGTGGGGGCAGCGTGACCTCCCACGCGTTACGCTTCACCAATGAGAGTCCTCGCTGCCAGGTGAGAAGAGAGCCACTGGCTGTCTCCACCAGTGGCGTCGTTAGCCCTGGGCTTCCGGGGCTTTAGCCCCGGATGTTTTTCTCCTAGCCCCGGATCTAAAAAAAAAAAAAAAAAAAAAAATTGTTTAAATTTTCTTTTTTTTTTTTACTTTTTTTTTTTTTTTTTTTATGTCAGCATCCCCATTGTCTGTGCTGAATGTTTGTTAGTGTTTGGTATTTTTTGTTGGTTTTTAGTACTTTTAAACATTTTTAGTAAGTAGTTTTCATTTGATCCTATAATTCTTTCATTCACCGATTTGTGGACTTTTTTTTAGTGTCCTGAAAGGCGCCTTATAAATCAAATGCATTATTATTATTATTATTATTATTATTATTATTATTATTATTATTATTATTATTATTATTATTATTATTATTATTATTATTATTATTATTATTATTATTATTATTATTATTATTATTATTATTATTATTATTATTATTATTATTATTATTATTATTATTATTATTATTATTATTATTATTATTATTATTATTATTATTATTATTATTATTATTATTATTATTATTATTATTATTATTATTATTATTATTATTATTATTATTATTATTATTATTATTATTATTATTATTATTATTATTATTATTATTATTATTATTATTATTATTATTATTATTATTATTATTATTATTATTATTATTATTATTATTATTATTATCATCCAGGAGGGAAAAGACACTTTGGATAGTAGGGACTGCATCTCTGCCTGTCCTGACCAGGAAACACTTTGCAACTGTGATCTCCTCTTGGATATTGTAATGTGTGGCGAGGGGTTGCAGCAATTCCACTGAGAGAAACTGGTCTGAGGCTGGATAACATGCCTGTATGCCTCTCATAAGTTGTTATCCAACTCATGAGAACCTGCTCTCAAGCTCTTGCAGTATTCTGTCGACGACTGGATAGAACAGTCTCTGTCTCAGCTGATCTCCTGAGCTGAGGTCTGAGCTTGTGCCACAAGATGACTCAACTACATACTCGCCCATCCTTTTCTGCTTCCTCCTTTGGCTGGTAGTATGTTCCTCAATCCAAAGGCCATTACATATGGCCTTTGTCCTGTCATTCATGTCCACTGCCATCTCTGAGGTGCGATAACCTTTGAGTGTGTCCTGCACTGTGCTTTTAAATAGTACAGATATTGAAGATGTGCACTTTAACGCAGCAGCACCTGGAGCCATCCATACCCATGTCCAGTGTCCTATAATAAGCTTTAATCGAACCTCGGATAGTCCGGTTGGTTTGGGGTGGTGTGAAAGCTCATTCACTCTTGCAAGTGAACCCTGCTGCGGTTCATTTGAGATGTGAATGCAAAGCGGACCAAAGGCAGGAAAAGACCCAAAAATCGAATATTTTTTTTATGAGAAGACTGAAACATATGTATATAATGAAACACACAATAGTTTTTTTCGATTGCCTAAGCATGATTTTGAAAACGGGGCCCGGTGTTTCAAAACACACAATTAGCACAACCACACACACAATTATCAGAACACCTCAGATCCTTTGCTAAATTAAACACAAAACCATACACTAATTTTGTTACCATATGAAACACACATTTCATAATGACTTAATTCTGTTTGAACCAGTTACACACACTGCTGTGCTTAACCTAAAACACATTTAGCAATTCTACTTCTCAGTGATTAGAGTACTGTAAGTGAAGTACGCAGAGAATGTGCAAATATACAATAAATTCACCAAACACTACACAAGACCAATGCTGTAGACTGATGAAAATATAATTTATTTATCTACATATACCCAAATCAATGATGCAGACTGATGAAAAAAATAACATTTTCTCTCCATATACCCAAATCAATGATGCAGACTGATGAAAATATAAATGTTCTCTCCATATAACCAAATCAGTCAACATTTCAACATGGAGAATCACAACAATACATGTCCCAGTTTTCATGCTACTATGTGCATAACACTGTAAGCTCAGCAAATATCAGACAAACATAAAATACTGTATCCAGTACAGGTTAAAATTACAGTAATACAATTTCTTTTTGAAAAAATCTAAACAGAAAATACTAGACATTATCTCTTTGCCTAGCTGGATCTGGCAAGATAATTTTTTGTTGTGATTCTCCATGTTGACATGTTGACTGATTTGGGAAAATGGGAGAAAATTTATATTTTCATCAGTCTGCATCATTGGTTGTCTTGTGTAGTGTTTGGTGAATGTATTGTATATTTTCACGTTCTCTGTGTAAGTACTTCACTCTCCTTCCATTTTGGTTGAAGACAGGTGAACTCACCTGCTGCATTTTTATAGTGCTTAAACCTGATTGTGTATCTACAATTAAGCAATGGTGTGTTTGTGCATCTGATGGCTGTGTTAACCAATTGGCTCATATGTGTGGTAATTTGACATTCTGTGTCTAATGTAATGCAAGTGTGTTTAGTGTTTTGCAAATCACTGTGTGTATTGTTTTGCAAAAAGTGAGGCTGACATTGTAGGGGTGCAAATCTGGGCCTATATTTTGCTCCTTGAGTGTAAGGTTTTGATAATTGTGTAATACTTTTGATTTGAGTGTTTATGCAATTGAAGAAAACTGTAAAGACTAGAGATGAACTGTTTATTTATTTTGTACATAGGCTGTGCATATGTTTGTTTGTTTGTTTATTTGCTTATGTGTATGATTCTTAACTGTGTTTTTATTTTGTTATTGGTGTATATGTGTATGTATGTACAGTATATATGATATATATATATATATATATATATATGATACAGATCAATGTTTAATCTGGCTAAATAAATAAATAAATAAGAAACTGATGATTTGGTCCTGTTAACTTTGAATTTTCTATGGGGACTGCCCAGATCCCTCTCATGGACCTGGACCTCACTTTGAGAACCTCTAATGATTCTAGTTATTCAGTATTCATCTCTAATTACTCTAAAATTGCGTATTTCTGTGCTTAAAAAAAAAAAAAAAGGGCTGAAGCCCCCAATGTTTTCTAACCCTAAAAACACCCCTGGTCTCCACACGTGTCGGAGGAAGCATGTGGTGGACTTCAGGGTTCCCTTGTACCGACCAGTGGGAGGAACATGCGCACAACAACCAGGTAGGGGAGAGGGGGGAATTGGCATAACGACTAAATTGGGATGGGGAGAAAAATAGAAAATCAGGCTATAAAAAAAGAAGGATATAAAAAAAACAAAAAACATTTACACCCTCAGAAGGCATGCATAACTCCCAAAAACGCTGTCAGTCCTTTGCATCAAAGGTTCAGACAACAACCTTTGAGTGTAAAAACAAATATGTTTCCCATGATCCCATGTTTTTTATGTTCTGTGGTGGAGCTACCTATTCTTTTGGTTCCCATTTGGATTGCAGAGTGGAGCTTTTGATGTGCGGTCATAATGAATGGTCGTGGAGCCGGTGTGGAGTGTCCATGCTTCTCCTACGCCCTGCATGAGATCAGACACTCCACCACAGAGACCTGTCCTGGAGACATCAAACACCAGCCTCCACCAAGGCCTTCTCTGCTGCACCCCCCCCCCTCTCTTTTCCTTTCTCCCTCTCCTCTCCTTCTCTCTTTCCCTCTCTCTCTATCTTTCACCCCTCACTCTCTCCCTCCCTCCCTCTCTCCCGTCCTCTCTCTTTCTCTCCCTCTCTCGCTCCCTCTCTCTCCCCCCCTCACTATCCCTCCCTCTCTTTCTCTCTCTTTCCCTCTCTCCCTTCTCTCTCTTCACCCCCCCCTCTCTCCCCCCTCTCACTCTCTCCCTCTCTCTCTCACCCCCCTCTCTCTCCCTCTCTCCCTCTCTCACTCTCTCCCTCCCTCTCTCACCCCTCTCTCTCTCTCTCACTCTCTCCCTCCCTCTCTCCCCCCCCCTCTCTCTCCCTTCTCTCTCTTCACCCCCCTCTCTCCCCCTCTCACTCTCTCCCTCCCTCTCTCTCTCACCCCCCCTCTCTCCCCCTCTCACTCTCTCCCTCCCTCTCCCCCCTCTCTCTCCCTTCTCTCTCTTCACCCCCCCTCTCTCCCCCCTCTCACTCTCTCCCTCTCTCTGTCACCCCCCTCTCCCCCCCCCCCCTCTACCCGGGGGGTCACGCTCTTGGTGGATAGAGGTAATGTTGAGTGTCAGCTCCCGCTGAGTTCACTCACACACTCGCATTCCGCACATTCTGTCTGCCGAACAATAACAAGCACCTCTACGTCGTCACCCAGTTCTCACCTCCTCTGCACCGAGCCCGGTCCGGTACATTACCTGGGAGGAATTCATAATGGTGCTGCCTTTCCATGGAGGTGATGGAGCAGAGGGAGGGGGGGGGGGGGGAGAGAGAGAGAGAGAGAGAGAGAGAGAGAGAGAGAGAGAGAGAGAGAGAGAGAGAGAGAGAGAGAGAGAGAGAGAGAGAGAGAGAGAGAGCGAGAGCGAGATAGAGAGAGAGAGAAATGATTAGGTATACCCTAAAATCATTATGACTCTTCGTATGAGTGAAATCTCTTTCAGGCCTGTGTAGCGCAGTGGTATAGCATACATACATGTAGAGGTGTGCAGATATAGTGATATAGCATACATGTAGAGGTGTGCAGATATAGTGGTATACACACATGTAGAGGTGTACAGGTATAGTGGTATACACACATGTAGAGGTGTGCAGATATAGTGGTATACACACATGTAGAGGTGTACAGGTATAGTGGTATACACACATGTAGAGGTGTACAGATATAGTGGTATAAATACACATGTAGAGGTGTGCAGATATAGTGGTATACACACATGTAGAGGTGTGCAGATATAGTGGTACACACACATGTAGAGGTGTACAGATATAGTGGTATAAATACACATGTAGAGGTGTGCAGATATAGTGGTATACACACATGTAGAGGTGAGCAGATATAGTGGTACACACACATGTAGAGGTGTACAGATATAGTGGTACACACACACATGTAGAGGTGTGCATATATAGTGGTACACACACATGTAGAGGTGTACAGATATAGTGGCACACACACACATGTAGAGGTGTGCAGATATAGTGGTATACACACATGTAGAGGTGAGCAGATATAGTGGTATACACACATGTAGAGGTGAGCAGATATAGTGGTATACACACATGTAGAGGTGTGTAGATATAGTGGTATACACACATGTAGAGGTGTGTAGATATAGTGGTATACACACATGTAGAGGTGTGTAGATATAGTGGTATACACACACATGTAGAGGTGTACAGATATAGTGGTATACACACACATGTAGAGGTGTGCAGATATAGTGGTATACACACATGTAGAGGTGTACAGATATAGTGGTATACACACACATGTAGAGGTGTGCAGATATAGTGGTACACACACATGTAGAGGTGTGCAGATATAGTGGTATACACACATGTAGAGGTGTACAGATATAGTGGTATACATACATGTAGAGGTGTACAGATATAGTGGTATACACACACATGTAGAGGTGTACAGATATAGTGGTATAAACACATGTAGAAGTGTACAGATATAGTGGTATAAACACACATGTAGAGGTGTACAGATATAGTGGTATAAACACATGTAGAGGTGTACAGATATAGTGGTATAAACACATGTAGAAGTGTACAGATATAGTGGTATAAATACACATGTAGAGGTGTACAGATATAGTGGTATAAACACATGTAGAAGTGTACAGATATAGTGGTATAAATACACATGTATAGGTGTACAGATATAGTGGTATAAATACACATGTAGAGGTGTACAGATATAGTGGTATAAATACACATGTAGAGGTGTACAGATATAGTGGTATACACACATGTAGAGGTGTACAGATATAGTGGTATAAATACACATGTATAGGTGTACAGATATAGTGGTATAAATACACATGTAGAGGTGTACAGATATAGTGGTATAAATACACATGTAGAGGTGTACAGATATAGTTGTATAAATACACATGTATAGGTGTACAGATATAGTGGTATAAATACACATGTAGAGGTGTACAGATATAGTGGTATACACACATGTAGAGGTGTACAGATATAGTGGTATAAATACACATGTAGAGGTGTACAGATATAGTGGTATAAATACACATGTATAGGTGTACAGATATAGTGGTATACACACAAATGTAGAGGTGTGCACACACACACACACACACACACCACACCACACCACACACACACACACACACACACACACACACACACACACACACACACACACACACACACGCACACACACACACGTCCTGCCTTGGTACCGTCTACAAGCGGTAGGCCTCTCCTCTATGACCGCTCAAGAGAGGGCTTGGTTCTGGTCTTGATTAACCACTTACTGTAGTTCAGTCTCTCAGACACAAGATTGCAGCGAGAGAGCAAGTAATGAAGTGCTTTTGAATTTGCATTCCCGAGTGCTTTCGCAGGAACACCTTGATTTCAGTCCGGCTTAGCTGTTTGTTCTCCGTGGAGAGAGATGTCTGCTATTTTAGCCGTAACAAGCGACAAGTGTCCAATCCAGCCTCCTCCATATCGCTCCCTCATCAACCTAACTGGCTGAATAAACACAATCAACACACATCTGAAGGGGAATTTGGAAGCTTTTCCTCTCTCAAATCACCCCCGATGTGGTGTTCATCATTGTCGTTATGCAGATTGCAGTGTGACCGTGGACGCAGCGCCGAACTCCTGCCTCTGGAGTGAATGGAGTGCTGCAATTCCACAAAGGAGACCAAAGACACTTGCGTGTTCTGCTCTTGGACAAGTCGAGCGGCACTCGTCGTCAGTTATGGACAAAGCGTCTTGAGGATAGGAAATTCACTCAAGACTTGAAAGTCAAGACTCTGCTGTCAGTGTATGGTTGCCCCCCTTAGTGTAAACCCACTCCTAAGTTGAATACCAACCACTTTGCCACCTGAATTGGATCCTTTTCAGGTGATGGAAGGGATGAGACATGGATAAGGTGTTTAATAACATCACATGGTCACATGGTGCTGCTGAGCGGAGGGTGTGGGTGGAAAATAGCCGAAGCTAATAACTTACTCAGTCCAAGGAGACCTGGTTAATACGATTTATTAACTCAATCAAAGTATCAATACAAAAATAGTGAGAGTTAGGCTGGGACGAGATGGTTTAGCTAGGACACCGGGTGAAGAGAGACCCTCACTGGATCTTGAAACATCTTTATACATACAAACTGGAAAGGGTGGGGTTCACAGGAATACATGAACATAGGGGGTTTGACATATTTGGGGACATATGGAAAGGTGGGTAAGGGGGGTAGGAAGGAATGGGCGGAGGGATGGGGGTAGGAAGGAAAGATGGGTAGAGTAGACCAGCAGACAATCAAAAGGACCTGTCCTCAAGAGCCTCCAAACCACAGGTAATTCAGAATTCATTAATTCATTCGTTATTGTTTAGATATAGTGATTTAGTAATAGTGTGTAATAGTGTAATAGTGTAATAGTGTGTAATAGTGTGTAATAGTGTAATAGTGTAATAGTGTGTAATAGTGTAATAGTGTGTAATAGTGTAATAGTGTGTAATAGTGTAATAGTGTGTAATAGTGTAATAGTGTAATAGTGTTTAATAGTGTGTAATAGTGTTTAATAGTGTGTAATAGTATAATAGTGTGTAATAGTGTGTAATAGTGTAATAGTGTTTAATAGTGTGTAATAGTGTAATAGTGTGTAATAGTGTAATAGTGTGTAATAGTGTGTAATAGTGTAATAGTGTAATAGTGTAATAGTGTTTAATAGTGTAATAGTATAATAGTGTAATAGTGTGTAATAGTGTAATAGTGTTTAATAGTGTAATAGTGTGTAATAGTGTAATAGTGTGTAATAGTGTAATAGTGTAATAGTGTGTAATAGTGTAATAGTGTGTAATAGTGTAATAGTGTGCTAGTGTAATAGTGTAATAGTATAATAGTGTAATAGTGTGTAATAGTGTAATAGTATAATAGTGTAATAGTGTGTAATAGTGTAATAGTGTGTAATAGTGTAATAGTGTGTAATAGTGTAATAGTGTAATAGTGTAATAGTGTAATAGTGTAATAGTGTGTAATAGTGTAATAGTGTGCTAGTGTAATAGTGTGCTAGTGTAATAGTGTAATAGTGTAATGGTGTAATAGTGTGTAATAGTGTAATAGTATAATAGTGTAATAGTGTGTAATAGTGTAATAGTGTGTAATAGTGTGTAATAGTGTGCTAGTGTAATAGTGTAATAGTGTAATAGTGTAATAGTGTGTAATAGTGTAATAGTGTGCTAGTGTAATAGTGTGCTAGTGTAATAGTGTGCTAGTGTAATAGTGTAATAGTGTAATGGTGTAATAGTTTGTCGTACAGACTTGCGGGTTGTGCCATTGTACTCAATAGGGATGTCCTCTTTCATTGGTCTATGTTGACCATGCCCATAGTTTGGTTCCTCCCCCTTTTTGTATCTTTTGAACCGTTTGTCATAGAGACTCGCGAGAGACCCTCTCCCGTTGGCCGGCGGTGCACAGGCGTCACCCACACTTTCACAATTTCACCCGCGCGGAATTGTCTAGTCTATACTATTCTTTATTTATTCTTCTTTATTCCGCCGATTTTTGCCAACAAACTCCTCCCAGAGCGTTCGCGCCCCATACACGAGATGTTTCACTGCACCGTTTGGCTACAAATCGACTTTAAACGGGAACATTTCGGTCCCATTGGGAATGCATTGCGAATTAGAGTGGGGCAGCTGAAATAATTCTTTTACCATCACCTTGGGTAAATTGCGACAGTGATCTAAATTTTGGACGTAGATATAAAAACAACACATCAAAACGATGACACAGCTGTCCCCTCGCTCACAAAAGAAAAATAAATGGAATTGGACATTTCTATCTCAACGGATGACCATTTGTTTGAAAGTTATCCTCTACATACAAACCAATGGCTTTCCACTCTAAGAAAAAGCAGTTTTTTTAGCTTTTCCCCCCTTGTGTTCTGATCGCCACCGGGGCCACAATTGTTGACAGAATGACACAATATCGCACACAACCCTAGATTCAGACCCAAACGCATTTCCTTTGATTTAATTATACATCAAATGATTTATGAAGTTAACTTTTCACCTGGATAACGTCAACATTCAGGGTGAATGTAATGTGAGAAATTGGGATACAAAAAAAAAAGAAGAAAAAAAGATATATATTTGGGTCTGATAGTGTGGCTGGTCTGCCGTTCTGCAGCTGGATACTATTGGTTTGTTTTGGCGAAATTATTCTGCTCTGTGTGACAATAAATAAATGAATGATGATATGCAATTTAAAACCAAAACTAAGGCCTCAGTATGAGTTTAAGACGTGAACATGGTCATGTTTGTTCAATAAAAAAAAAATAAAAAAAAAATTGCAGTTTTTTTATTTTATTTTGGTGATCGGATCGGGACATCCCTACCTATAACACCACCGTGCATCAGTCCACTGGCATGACTCCCTACTTTTTAATGTTTGGCCGGGAGCCCCGACTCCCTGTGGATTTCTTTGCTAGGGGAGGGGTTAGATGAGGCTGAGCAGGGTCTAGACTAGGACTGGGTAAAGGAGCACCAGGAGTCACTGGAGGGAGCGTATAGCCACGTACGACAGCGCCTGGCTACAAGGAGGGAGTACAGAGATAAGAAACAGGAAGAGCAAGTGAGAGATCCATTTATAGGGGAGGGAGACCTTGTATATGTCCGTAACCATGGGGTGAAGGGTCGGAACAAGATTCAGGATGTCTGTGAACCGACCCCTTACCGGGTGGTACAGTGCCCCGCAAAACGTGGTGTAGTCTACTCCATCACCCCTGCAGTTCAGGATGGTCCGGTGCGGCAAGTCCACCGGACTGAGATGAGAGGTGGGTTGAGGCCTGATACAGGCCACGATTTGGGGGAAGAGCAGGAGGAGCAGGGGGATATAGGAGACAATGGGGTGGAGGACACAGATGTTACATTGACAGAAGGACTGCCGTTGGAGTCGTATAGTGAGGGGTCAATGTCAGAATCTGAGCTTTGTCCAGAGGATGATGTGTTGGAAGGAGGGGATGGCGACTTGGAGACAGATTTCCCAGTGGTGGTGGAGGGCCTCAGGAAGTCTAATAGGAGTACTGCAGGCAAACACAATAATCCGTTTCGACTCCCTAAATCTGCAGTATTGTAACATACAGGGTTCTCAGGACTGAGTTTAAGATTTTCCCCAAGTGGTAGATTGTATTGGTATATCGTCGGGACTCGGGACGCCGATACATGTGGAGGGGGTGTATGTGGCGGGTGTAGGGTGACCAGGTGTCCCCCTTTTGGTTGTACTGTCCCACCATTTGACCAAATGTCCCGCGTCCCTCATATTGAGAGGATGTCCCTCTTTTCAAAGCCAAAAAAAAAACATGCGTCTAAAAGCCCCTCCCTACAGACAGTAAACGTAGCAACCCGCCTCTTGTCCACACACATTGCTCTGATTGGTTATAGTACTTTAGCGCGCTGCTTGCCTGCTTGTGACGTGACTGAGACTGAGTCGTGGCGCTACCTCATATCGCAGATCTGATTGGTTATAGTAATTTAACGCACTGCTCTGCTCGTGAGAGTTGAACTTGTGACGCTACCTCATATCGCAAATCTGATTGGTAAAAAAAAACACAACAACATTACAAGCGAACTAGTTCAAGATGGAAAGCAGTAAAAAGAAACGGACCTGCAGTTACAACCAAGACTGGCAAACGACACATGACTGGGTGAGGCAGATGGCAGGCAATCCGCAGCAGGCTTTCTGTGTTTTGTGTCATAGTTCGTTTTCAATTGCGCATGGAGGAGAATTCGACTTGAAGCGCCACAGTGGACGTGAGTCTCACTTGAAAGTGGCTCACCAAAAAGAAACATCCAGATCTATGGATACATTTCTTTTTAAACCAAACAATGATAGCCAGACGGACAAGATCACTGCAGCTGAGATAACAAGTGTCTATCACACAGTACAACACTCCCATTCATACTGTTTTCCCTAGTTCTGTGTTAACAGGGAATATCAAACACAAGACATTCCTGTCAAGTGATGACGTTTGAATATTTAAAACAGATGTTAGGTGGTATTTCATTTGTATTTATTTTGATTTAACCTTTAACCTTTGATTTAAATCTATTCGGTGAAGACCATGGCAGTTATTCTAATATAGAAACACAATTTATTTGTATTATTATTTTTGTATTATACTACACTGTTTTCCCTAGTTCTGTGTTAACAGGGAATATCAAACACATTGATTTAACCTTTAACCTTTGATTTAAATCTATTCAGTGAAGACATGGCAGTTATTCTAATAAAAAAATTTACATTATCTATCTGTCCCACTTTGTCCCACCAAAATCGTACTGTTGTCCCACTTTTGGACTTTTTGCATCTGGTCGGGTGGCAGTAATGAGAAAGGAGGAGGGGCCTCAATGAGCCAGGTTCCGTTATAGGGGGCTACCTGCGGGAGGAACGTGAGTTGAATTGTTTGTTACGGCCGGTGCAGTGAGGTAGGTGCACCAGTGGAGGTTATTCCATGACAACACGTGAAACACAAATTCACTCATAATTCATAATTATTATTAATTTACATATATATATATATTTTTTTTTTATTATTATTATTATTATTTTTTATTAGAAATGTTTTCCTCTGTAAAATTGCCAGTATCCTAATTATTATTATACAATTTATATATCACAATGTTCGAATTAATTATACAATTTATATATCACCATGTCCGAATGAATTATGAGTCCTAAGCTAATGGTACCAGGTCGTTGGAGCTCTGAATGGGGGAGGGGGGGGCGAGCGATACAAGGAGTATGCGGGCGAACAATAAAACACTATCAGGTCAACAGTAAATATATATCTTATACAAATAAAACAATATATATATATATCTTATATATATGGTATAGAAAATAATAAACGTGGACTTTAGGTGATAACCTAATCTACCTTTTTGTTGAACTAATTCTAATTATTAATCTGGACCTTCAGAACAGCTTGCATCGTTTGGTATAGTATAGACTGCTGTTCCGAAAGATGTAGCTGTCGTAGGGCTGGGCGATAAAACGATAACGATAACTATCGCGATAAATTATTTCCTCGAAATAAACATGAAACGTGGTCGCAAAGTTTCGATATATCGATTTTCCAAGCTTGGATATGAGCACACGCACTAACAACCAATCAGTGAAGGAGATGGCCGGCAGCGGAAGGAGACGTACAGTTACAGCATTGCAAATTGAGGTCCCTCCTACCGCCGTTTCAACGCCCTCTGCCGCCCGTTAACGGCTCTTGTCAAATGGTTTTATTAGGGTGGGTGCGGTTTCTGTTTTGTGCCGCCAGGAGGCGCAAAGTCAAAGTCAAGTTGGAATTATATCCTTCCTTCGAGACAACCGAACTTGCTATGCCTCCTAAATGTGAATCGGAAATACAAAAATACCGGCTACAGCAAAGACCTATGGCTATTCCAAATGGCACGTAAACCCCATTGTTTTAGTGGTTTGTCCACTAATGTCCATTATTGAGGACCAAGTACGTGCCCTTAATCGGCAGCGTGTGCCGGGAACAGTGCAGGAGTTGACGACCAAATCGACCAGGGTAAATACTGGCTGGTGTTCGGGTCACCGGAGACGCTTGTGGGGAATGAACGTTGGATTAAGTGGTAAGTCAAATGATCTGATCTTCACTGTTTTATCTGCCGCTTACGTGACGTGACAGGGGCTACTGTTTCATATGATCTAACGAGTGGTGGTCACTGCTGTTTTCAAGTCCAATTGATCGCCAAATGCGAGGGGAGCACACAAACAAGAACAACTCCGTTATAATCCCATACAAAGAGCAAATTGACTGGCTTAATGCACAAAGAAAACAACACATTTCGAGTAGTCTTCCCTTGTACACATACTGTAAACAGTACTGTATATTCTCGAAGTCAACTTCCTTTGACTGGGTAGAGCAGACGGGAGAGTCGACCAAAGCAGACCCTGGTCCCCCAAGTCAAATTCTACGTATGTCTGCTCTACCCATTTCATAACAGGTGAGAATAAGGAACACATATTTATATAGTAAATTAAGTTGTATTGGCTGTGAGGCTGTAAACAGCAGATGTTAGCTGCTAGCTGATTGATTGATTAGCTAGCAGTCTCTGCTAGCTACTTCCCCATAATAGTCCATTCTCAGTGTAGCCTACATGCCTTTTTCATTTTTATATGTTACTAGTATACTATTTATCAATCACATTCAGTGTTGTTGTCCTTGCTCTAAGGACTTGTTATTGAATAGTCGTATTGCTTGTAATATACATGTCATATGTATATACTCTCTGTCAGGATCTATGGGGTAACAGTACTGTATATTTGCATATCATATTATGTCACAAATGTAACAGTACTATATACCTGTATGTCATGTATGTCCCTATGCCATAAATGTCATGATGTCATGTATGTTGAGTATGTCACAAATGTCACTATGAATTGAAAATGGGGGACCCTGATGTAAACAAGACGAAAGTCTCTCTGGTCTGCATCCCCTTAACAATTGTGTGTATTGAGCCGTACTGTATTGTATCCATTCTGCAATCTGTTAATAACGTTTTCATTAATTAATTAATTAATTCATTCATTCATTCATTCATTCATTCATTCATTCAGGTGCAAAGGTCAACGACCAAACACACCCAGACTACATTCCATCTGTATTCCCTTCAACATCACAGTCTACACCATCTACGTCAACGAACATCAGTCGCCATGAGCAGCGTGCAAAAGCAGACCCTGGTCCCCCAAGTCAAATTCTACGTATGTCTGCTCTACCCATTTCATAACAGGTGAGAATAAGGAACACATATTTATATAGTAAATTAAGTTGTATTGGCTGTGAGGCTGTAAACAGCAGATGTTAGCTGCTAGCTGATTGATTGATTAGCTAGCAGTCTCTGCTAGCTACTTCCCCATAATAGTCCATTCTCAGTGTAGCCTACATGCCTTTTTCATTTTTATATGTTACTAGTATACTATTTATCAATCACATTCAGTGTTGTTGTCCTTGCTCTAAGGACTTGTTATTGAATAGTCGTATTGCTTGTAATATACATGTCATATGTATATACTCTCTGTCAGGATCTATGGGGTAACAGTACTGTATATTTGCATATCATATTATGTCACAAATGTAACAGTACTATATACCTGTATGTCATGTATGTCCCTATGCCATAAATGTCATGATGTCATGTATGTTGAGTATGTCACAAATGTCACTATGAATTGAAAATGGGGGACCCTGATGTAAACAAGACGAAAGTCTCTCTGGTCTGCATCCCCTTAACAATTGTGTGTATTGAGCCGTACTGTATTGTATCCATTCTGCAATCTGTTAATAACGTTTTCATTCATTCATTCATTCATTCATTCATTCATTCATTCAGGTGCAAAGGTCAATGACCAAACACACCCAGACTACATTCCATCTGTATTCCCTTCAACATCACAGTCTACACCATCTACGTCAACGAACATCAGTCGCCATGAGCGGCGTGCAAAAAGGAACTCCTCTTCATACCATCGTAAGTGATATCATCTAGTTTTCAGTTATGTGCCAAAATCAATGGGTTCCTAAATTGCAGTTTCTTATTAGTATGGTTTTTATTTCATTTAAAGTGACTCCCCACAAGAGGACTAAACGTTGCAGCCAAGACATCCAAGTTGAGGCAGCAGCCCAAGTTGAGGAAGCAGCCACACCTCCCATCACTGAGCAGTCTCTGTTTGACGAGATGCAGTCTCTCAGAGAGGAGAGGGATGCAGCCAAGGAGGATGGTGACCAACAGAGAACCAAGGTCGAGTCAAGCTCCTTGACCGCTTCATCTGTGGACATCAATTGGCAGGCCTACAATTTCAACATGCACAACAATGCATGTAAAAAATGCTTATTTTTTTTATATACAAAAATACAAAAGTGCTATTTCAAGTTTCAACATGCACAACAATGCATAACATATGCATAACAGCAGCATTGGCAGACCTACATTTTCTCCAAGAAGGAAGCCATAACATAAAACTTCAAAAGGGCTAAAAACTAAATTACAAACATCACAAAACAAACTGGTCAGACTACTGCTTGACCTTACTCCTAGAACGCACCTCACCCCTGCCCACTTTGACAATATAGGATGGCTTAGAGTAGACGACAGAGTACAGCAACTTAGTTAGGGTTAGACTTCTTTTTCTTTTTTCTGCACTCCGGGCAATACCATGTCTTGCTTTTCGGTAGCCTTTTGAGGTTTAGACACCTGGGATGGAACCAGTCATCACAGGTGTCACAGCCAACCATGCTCTCTGATTCTGTTGTTGTTTTACACAAGCAGTAGACTGGAGTGCTTGTGCTGCTGGCCGCCTGTTGCTCCTGTTGGGTGGGTAACACTGGTAAATTTGTGGCAACATTCTTTTTATTATTTATTTTTTATTTAAAAAATATTATTTTGTATAACTCACCCTGCCATACAGTCACAGTGACCTGCAACCACCTTTCCCGTGCCATCTAAGGCCACCCAAGGATGATGTGGATCATCATTCACTCTGTAGGATGGTCTGACATCTGCCCGCAACAAGGTGCACCTTGTCAGTTTCCGGTGGAACACGGTTTCTACCCAACCAGAGACAAAGAAGCGGTATGCCTCTAAAGACTTATAGTTCTCCATGGCTTCTGATGAGAATACACCTGAAATAATAATGTAACTCTGGCCTGATCAATATTCTTCAGTTTTTTATCTTATCTTATCTCCTATCGGTACTGTTGTCATTATATATATGAATTGAAAATGGGGGACCCTGATGTAAACAAGACGAAAGTCTTCCTCTGGTCTGCATCCCCTTAACAATTGTGTGTATTGAGCTGTACTGTATTGTACCCATTTTGCAATCTGTTAATACAATTTCCATTCAATTACTGTATCTATGGAGGACAAACATGTCATGTCCAAATGTCATATCTAGCTACAGGCTATTCAATGGCACATTTTCATATTATTCCTTGCACAGGGCTTAATATTTCTCTTTTCTAACAGAGAATTGAAATAAAATATCCCTATAGGCCGTAAAGTGAATGCTGTATCGTTTCACCCCTTTTTTTAAGTTTTAAATAGACAATAATAAAAATAGTAGATGTAAACAAGACGAAAGTCTTTCTCTGGTCAGTATTGTACCCATTGTAGTGGAATATACTATGGAATATATTACATTGGATGCCATTTTGTCACAGGAAAGATTAGCCTCTAGGATGGAACTGTGACCGTACTGTGACTGTGACCGACACCTCCCTGCCCCCTCTCCTTGATGAGGTGTTAATAGGTGGGTAGGTGGGGTGGGGGGCTGTACATTGATGGTGGGGGGGGGGGGGGGTGTCTCAACACTGTTTTTTTCAAGTCAGGTCAAGTCAGCTTTATTTGAACTCTGCAGAGGAAGGATGAACTTTGCAATGTACAAACGTCTTTCTCTGGTCTGCATCCCCTTAACAATTGTGTGTATTGACTGTAGTTTACCCATTCTGCAATGGTAATAAAATTCTCATTGTAAAAAAATAAGTTGTATCTATTCTATTCTACTATTTTATTGCACTGCACTATTTTACTCTGTCTATTTTATCTTACTATTTTTTAGATTGCTGGACAGTAGTCCAGATGTGACAAAACGAGTGATTGTATGACTTGCTTGGTACAGTAGCTGTGTCTGTTAAAAAATAGGCATTCCGTCTAATAATTGAAATACTTCTGCTCATTTTTGTTACAGTATTGTAGTGGCCATACTGGTTGTTTACATCAGGGTCCCCCATTTTCAATTCATCGTAACATATATGACATACACGACATACAGATAGACAGTACTGCTACATCTATACATTTATGACATACCAGATTTGCAAATACAGTACTGTTTGTGATACATAGTAGTATAGACATAGCAGCATAGGTAGTACTGTAGTAGTAGATAGTAATACATACTGTACTGTATTCTAATGATATTCCTACTTCTGCAGTAGTTGCATTTATTTTACAACATATTCAAAATAGTTTTGGGAGCAGGACTAAGTGGATTATGACTTCTGGAATCTATTCAGTTCATGACAACAATACATGACAACAATAACAATACACTTTTGTATTTATTAATGTCCAGATGTGACAAAATGGCATCCAATGTAATAAAAAAAAGTCAATCAACGAACTCGATTCTTGTACCGGATCTCCTCCCTGGTAAACAAGAATACCCTGAAGACTCTGGCAGGAGCACTCATTCAAGGGTACTACGACTATGCTTGCACCTCATGGTACCAAAGCACCTCAAAGGCACTAAAAACCAAATTACAAACATCTCAAAACAAACTAGTCAGACTACTGCTTGACCTGACTCCTAGAACCCACCTCACCCCTGCACACTTTGCCAACCTAGGATGGCTTAGAGTAGACAACAGAGTACAGCAACTTGCAATGGGCCTGGTCTACAAGATACACTACACGACCAAGGTACCCATGTACATGTCAAAATACTTCCCAAAGGTCAGTGAATACCACGATCACAACACCAGAGGGAGCTCCACAAATCATGTAAAACCCAGATTCGGCTCAAACAAGGGACTAAACACGTTTCGCAATTATGCCACAACAATGTGGAACGCCCTACCCAAAGCTGTAAAGGAATGTAAATCACTACCCACCTTCAAAAACACTCTCAAAGAACACCTACGGGAGACTGCAATTCAAAACTGGCCCCTACAAATGTCCTAACCCAGTTGTACAATAAAGACCAAGCATGGCTTTGTCAGTATTCCAATGTACAGCCCCACCCAACCCCACCCCACCTACCCAACCTCCTCCAATGTACAGTTTCCATGGCAAATGTATGTCAGTATTCCAATGTACAGTGTCCCTAGTAAGAGATATGTACAGATATAGATATAGTATTAATATGTACAGTGATACAGGTATAAAGACACTATGGTAGTAACTAGTAAGTCATACTGACCAGCAGTGTAACTAGTAAGAGTAGGTAAGAGATAGTATTAATATGTACAGTGATACAGGTATAAAGACACTATGGTAGTAAGTCATACTGACCAGCAGTGTAACTAGTAAGAGTAGCAGGTAAGAGATATGTACAGATATAGATAGTATTAATATGTACAGTGATACAGGTATAAAGACACTATATGGTAGTAAGTCATACTGGCCAGCAGCGTAACTAGTAAGAGTAGGTAAGGGATGTACAGATATAGTATCTACAGATATGTAAATGTCATTAACAGATTGCAGAATGAGTACAATACAGTACAGCTCAATACACACAATTGTTAAGGGGATGCACAGACCAGAGAAAGACTTTAGTCTTGTTTACATCAGGGTCCCCCATTTTCAATTCAGTGATATATATTTTTGGGCATACACTTACAATATAAGCAGCTGGGAAACACATTATATGATGTATTCAGGGCCATTTCACGTTGATTAAACGTTACACATTACATCCTGCTAAATCAACGTTAACTAATATTACGCGGCCAGTGTTGAAAAGCCTTGAGGTCGCATTCAATTTTCGAGAGACCATAACGTTAACTTGACAGCAATGTCGATACAGCTTTATTTGAGCAGTTGCTACTGTAACGTTACCTTAGTTGACTACATAACTGTAGTAAACAAACTAACGTTAAACCTAATTTAGTTTACCAGTAAATTCAGTACAGCGACAGCTGAAATCCACAGAACAGCCTGATCACAATAATCGACGGGCCAGTTACATTTCCCCCAACCAGAGCCTAACTAGAGCCACATTCTGCCAATCAGAGGCAGAGTAGGGCGGGTCTTCGGTGCCAGCACGTTTGGGTTGTCTCGTAAAGAATAATACTGCACTGTATCTGAGTATCTAGATGATTATCCATAAAAAACGCACGTTAATCGAAAATACCACACCATTACTGTACCAATGACAGTCAAATAATCTACAGAAAAGCATTACATTGCAAAATAATATGTCCAAGACTAGTGTCGCATGCACACACACACACAGATTGTAGAATAGCTCCCTCTCTCCACCGTGTAACTCGACTCCCCCTACTGGTTGAACCAGGCAGAGCAGGGTAAAAAGACGTCATCTAGCGTCATCTAGCTTGCTACCGGCGGTAGACGCCTCGTTTTCCAGTCCCACATCTGTAGAGCTCAAGTAGCAAACAAGGCTGGCTAGGATAATTAGCTTGCACGGCACTATTTTATAGTTTACCTGCCGAGTTGGTGTGTGTTTTGAATTCTGAGGGTAACTGTTATAGTAGTGTGGGGTATACGGTGGACGTCGTTGCAATGTATTGGGGCGGAACAGAGTATTTTATGGTCATATTTAGTACATTGTCATGGAATACACCGCTTGGAAAACGAGGCTGGCTAGGATAATTAGCTTGCACGGCGCTATTTTACATTTTACCTGCCGAGTTGGTGTGTGTTTTGAATTCTGAGGGTAACTGTTATAGTAGTGTGGGGTATACGGTGGACGTCGTTGCAATGTATTGGGGCGGAACAGAGTATTTTAGGGTCATATTTAGTACATTGTCATGAGATACTCCGCTTGCTCTGGCTAACTGCTAACGTGCGCGGACTGATGGCGACATCAACTCGACTCTCGAGACATTCGCAGCAGCAAAACAAGTCTATTAATAGCCCGTCCATCGGCGCCGGGCATAAGAAGTTAATTAAACTTGACAGACATTATATCGACGATAATTATCGATATCGAGTTATATGAAAATAATTTTATAATTTTATTGCAATACAATTTTTGGCCATATCGCCCAGCCCTAAGCTGTCGTGCACTGACCCAGGGAATGACTGTATGACCTCCGGTCAATGGTTTCTAACTATACACACCCTCAAGACCCCTACATTCTGCATCTTCTAACTATACACACCCTCAAGACCCCTACATTCTGCATCTTCTAACTACACACCCTCAAGACCCCTACACTCTGCATCTTCTAACTACACACCCTCAAGACCCCTACGCTCTGCATCTTCTAACTACACACCCTCAAGACCCCTACACTCTGCATCTTCTAACTACACACCCCAAGTCCCCTACACTCTGCATCTTCTAACTACACACCCCAAGTCCCCTACGCTCTGCATCTTCTAACTACACACCCTCAAGACCCCTACCGCCATTGACTAAAAACACACTTCTTCAAAAAATAAATATATAACAAACTACTAATCTTTGTACTGTCTTTTACTATCATGCACTTTGCTACTAAGTAATCTTCCTTGCCTATTACTACCTAGTACCTACTATGCTAATCTGTCTATACTACTATAGACTACTCACTCAAGACTGTAGCACCCAAGTTCAACACTGTTTGATGAACACTTAGAGTTGTACCCTTCTTACTGACTTGTCACATTTTATAAAAGCGTCAGCTAAATGTAACTGTAAATTCTGTCTGCTTTCAGTCCCACTTAAATTTCCTCAGATATGATACCAAACATCAAATCGAAGGCAACAATATGCGGCATTAAGGCTTGTGGCAGCATTCATTTATCTGGGTCATGTTACCTCTCAGCCATTCAACTCGAGCAACCCCCCAACTGCCCCCCAACTGCCCACGCCCCCTCATCTCTGGTGCAGCCTGTCTGCCCCCCGCTTGAAGACCCGCTCCCCCCCCCCCCCCCCCAACACCTGAGATCCCCACAGTATGGCTCTCTGCAGACCAGGTGAGTACACAGCTGAGAAAGTTACATGCAGGCAAGGCTGCAGGTCCTGATGGGGTGAGCCCAAAGGTACTCAAAACCTGTGCCTCTCAGCTGTGTGATGTGCTCCAGCTCATATTCAATATGAGCCTGAGGCTGCAGAGAGTCCCGACTCTGTGGAAAACCTCCTATGTGGTCCCTGTCCCCAAGTGCCCGCGTCCCAGCACGTCCAAGGACTACAGGCCGGTGGCTCTAACCTCTCATATAATGAAGACCATGGAGAGGTTAGTCCTGGAGCAACTCCGCCCGGTGACCAAACCCCACCTAGACCCACTCCAGTTCGCCTACCAGCCCCGACTGGGGGTAGAGGATGCTGTCATCTACCTGCTGAACCGAGCCTACACTCACCTAGACAAGCCGGGGAGCACTGTGAGAGTCATGTTCTTTGACTTCTCCAGTGCTTTTGATACCATAAGGCCTGGGCTACTGGGTGAGAAGTTGGAGGCGATGCAAGTAGAGGCCCCCCTGGTGTCCTGGGTTGTGGACTATCTGACGGGAAGACCACAGTACGTGCGCCTACGGAGCTGTGTGTCAGACAGACTGGTCAGCAACACCGGGGCCCCGCAGGGGACAGTCCTCCCTCCCTTCCTCTTCACTGTCTACACCAACGACTTCCACTATCGGTCAGAGTCCTGCCACCTTCAGAAGTTTTCTGATGACTCTGCGATAGTGGGATGTATAAAGGACGGTGACGAGAGGGAATACCGGGAACTGGTAGACGGTAGTGGACTTTGTCACATGGTGCGATAAAAACCACCTGCAGCTAAATGTGGCGAAGACCAAGGAACTGGTTGTGGAGCTGGGGAGGAGGAGGAGTGCACCTGTGACCCCCGTTTCCATCAGGGGAGTTGATGTGGACATGGTTGAGGTGTACAAATACCTCGGTGTGCACATCGACAACAAACTGAACGGGTCAAAACATGCAGAGGCACTATACAAGAAGGGCCAGAGCCGACTCTACTTCCTCAGAAGGCTGAGATCCTTCAATGTCTGTACAAGGATGTTGAGGATCAGGGGCGGATTTAGGATTGTAGGAGATCCGGGGCTTAGCCCAGATGGGCCCCCCCCCCCCTTTTTTTTTTTTTTTTTTTCTTTTTTTTTTAAATGTTTTATTTCTTTTTGTAATTTTTTTTAAGTTTTTGGGCAGGCAAGGGGTGGTTCGGAGGGGGTCCGGCACAACCCCCTCCACGACAGATTTATTTTGAATTTAATGAACCTGTACGTGCAATTTCCTGCAATATAGAGCCTTCAATCTTGACCAATAAAGCTGCTCTTTTCACTATAAAACTCAGTTAACCATAACGTAGTTATGGTTAGATTTATATATTGGGGGGGATATATCATATTTTTCATATAATCAAAAAGTGGTGGAGCAAGATCATACCTTTGCTCCCCCAAGTTCAATAGTGGGAGAGCAGAGATGCTCCGAATGCTCTTATGGCCAGGCGTCTATGATTCACTGATACAAAGTAAAATAGTGCAGTGCAATAAAATAGTTAGTCAAATAGAATAAAATAATGCAATAGTGCATTGCAATAAAATAGTTATCATCGTATTTTTTCGGGAGGCTGGTAAGGAGTGCATTACAGTAGTCGAGTTGGCTTGAGATAAAGGCATGGATCTGGTTTTCAGCGTCCTTTTGATTTATAAATGGCCGTACTTTAGCTATGTTTCTAAGGTGGAAGAATTAAGTTTTTGTCAACTTGTTGATTGTGATTTAAAGCTTAGGTCTGGAGCGTAACAGTAAGAAGCATTTTGTATGAAAGTATTCTGTACTTCTGTATGACAACTATTAAAGAAACTTGAAACTTGAACTTGAAACTTGGTCTGAGTCTACCATAACACCAAGACTTAACTCACTCAAATACAGTTAGCAGCTGGATAGACCACAGATGGAAATTAGCTTCTGCTAAATCTGGTGCAAACATATTTTCATGTAACAATGATGAATTGTAAAAAAAAAAAAAAAAAAAAAAAAAAAATTTACTTTTTTTTTTTTTTTTTTTTAATAGATTCGGGGCTTTTCAGAATACATCCGGGGCTTGAGCCCAGGTAGCCACCCCCTAGCTCCGCCCCTGTTGAGGATGTTCTATGAGTCGGTGGTGGCGGGCGCCTTCTTGTACGCTGTGACCTGCTGGGGCAGCGGACTGAGAGCAGGGGACACAAACAGGCTGGATAAGCTGGTCAGGAAGGCCAGCAGTGTGGTTGGGGTGGAGCTGGACTCTCTAGCGAGGGT
Organism: Notolepis coatsorum; assembly: GCF_963971535.1. Lineage (NCBI taxonomy): Eukaryota > Metazoa > Chordata > Actinopteri > Aulopiformes > Paralepididae > Notolepis > Notolepis coatsorum. Next base: position 96,526,256 of record NC_140179.1, read on the forward strand.
GGCGGAGAGGAGGAGCCTTGCTAAGCTCCAGGCCATCAGGGAAAACCACACCCACCCACTATACACAGACTTGGCTGACAGGAGGAGCATGTTCAGTGCTAGGCTCACACTACCCAAATGCAGCACTGAACGGCACAGGAAGTCCTTCATTCCAACAGCCATCAGACTATATAATGCATCACTGTGCCTCACTGCATCACTGAGCACAGAGCGGCAGCTCAATAGTGGCAAGAGGCCGCGACTAGCGGCCTCCAGGCTCCACAACAGGGAGCAGCGACGGCTGCCAGACATTGATCTAGGACTTATAGGAACCCAAGGGGGACAATACACTACCTGAAGCATACTGCACCTTGTGACACTGTGAATACTGGAATATATATTTCAGTTAGTTAGATTTAAATTATAATTATATTGACCAAATTGTTTACATTGCTTCCCCCATGCTCAGTATATTTTTACTGTATTTATTTCTGTATATTTTATTTCATTTCATTTTATTCTATTTTACTCTACTCGTATCCTAGGCAACTTGATTTGATTTGTGTTATTATTCTAATTTGTGACCTGTCCTGTCTAAATGTTTAAATGTTGAGCGATTTGCAGTGTCAAATTTCCCACGCGATAATACAAGTATTTCTATTCTATTCTATTCTATTCTATTTCCTGGTGCGTGAATTGTTTTCATTTCATTCCCGACTCGTTTCGAGGACCGGCATGACACAGCAGCAGTCTTTAAACAATTCTTATGGGCCGCTTCCTGATTTTTTGTCACCAGATATTATTTACAATTTGGTCGAGGAAACCTGGTGAACTTCTGTAATCCTGCACGTGTCGTCACGGGAGTGCCGCTTTTCAGTGTGTGTGTGTGTGTGTGTGTGTGTGTGTGTGTGTGTGTGTGTGTGTGTGTGTGTTGAGGAAGGTGGCATCTGTGTGGGTTGGATTTGCACCCACCACATGCCATGGGAGGAGGGGGGTCTGAGGCCAGGGGGGGGGTTTAAAGGGCCCCGCGAGAATATGTGTCACATTCACGATGACTAGCCTTTTTCCCTTTTTGCTCACGGCGCCCGGCACATAACATTATTTCAAAGAAAACCTATATGGCAAAAAGAAATAAATGGGATTGAGCACTACATCTGATAACACTTTGGGATAAAGGAGGATTGGGCGGAAACATCAAAGGTTTATTAGCTTTCAAGTGCCCCTGAAAATCATAGCTTTGCATATCTGTACATCAAAGACAATTTTGTGCTTCACAATTTGTGCAGCGTGTGCATCAGCACCAGTAGGGGTGAACAGCCGTGTGTTTATAGGAAACAGCTCCGATTTGACCATTTCTTTGTGAGAGTGGAATGCAACACGTCCTATAGGTAGTAAGTCAGAGGAGTTCCCTGACAGTGTAGCGATGGTAGAGATGTATGCAGTGTTTTAAAGGGGGAGGGGGGGGGGGGGTCCACCCTAAAACAGAAGGGGGTCCACCCTAAAACAGAATTTATATTGTGTTATTCCAATGATCTTGCACAGTTCAGTCAATATCTATAAACGTAGACAACTGTCTCCCTAAGTTGACAATCAGAGCACGGAGACTTGTGATGTCATCAAGTGACCCTTTTTGGAGGTGATCCATTGACAACGAATCAGTGACTGACTTTATAGTTTTTGCTTAAGGTGTAGCCTATTACATCCAAACGAGTTGTATTTAAGTCAAGGATGCACAATATATCGGTGACCATATTGGTATCGGTCCGATGAGCAAAACTGGTCAGATATATATTGGCAAACATATATCAGCTAGTAATAGTCTCATTCTCAAAAAAAATTCAAAGAGTTCTCTTGGAAGTCTTATCTTGGAACTGACTGAGACAGAATCAATGACAAGTTCACTCTGAGTCCCGAACGTGCTGGTAATATGTCTTAAGGGGCTGAAACGGTCGCACCTGTGATATGATCTGATATCTGCTTGGAGAATGGCATTATGTCTTAAACTCAAAAGCGCGTCCCCGTTCAGGTAATTTGCATACAAAACAACGCCTCCAGAGCTCCTTATAAAGCAAAGTAATGACGCAGCTGTGTGGAAATGGATGCAGAAGCGCTTTGCGAGTCTTGCGACCCATCGAAATGAGATTAGATTAATGTATTGTCATCATATATAGTACAGCTCGTGGTACACCTGCCGCAGCGCGCGCGGGCACACACACACACACACACACACACGGACACACACACACACACGGACACACACACACACACGGACACACACACACACACGGACACACACACACACACACACACACACACACACACACACACACACACACACACACACACACACACACACACACACACACACACACAGTAATGGAATAATAAGCCTATACTGCGTTCATTCATTACGCCGTAAGCTACAGTATACTGCGCGCGCGCAGTATACTGTAGCCTACGGCGTAATGAATGAACGCAGTATAGGCTTATTATTCCATTAATGCCTACGGCGTAATGAATGAACGCAGTATAGGCTTATTATTCCATTAATGACTTGTTGCATTAGGATTGAGTAGATACTATATGCTCTGCCCTATGTACAGTATAGGTACAGTCTGTACTTATACTGTACGTAGGGCAGAGGCAGAGCATATAGTATCTACTAAATCCTAATGAAACAAGTAACTAGAATATATTAAGCCTATACTGTTCATTAGACATGTAGGCCATACTGGCGCACACAAGACTTGTTATGGAATATTAATGCAGTCTATTGCCATGCGATTAGCTTTAGTTCTTATTTATTTATTTATTTATTTATCCACTGTCATTACAGTGTTGCTGTATAGGCTATATAGTGTATTTCAATATAAGTTTAATTGATTAATGATATATTCGAAGGAATGCAGGTTTATAGCTATATCAACCCCCTCCAATGTACAGTAAATGATCAAGTATGGTTTTGTCAATATTCCAATGTACAGCTTTGCTTGTACAGTGTCCCCCACCCACCCCTCCTACCCAACCACCTCCAATGTACAGTCCCCCCCCCCCCCACCCAACCCCATCCCACCTACCCAACCTCCTCCAACAGTTTCTACGTCAAATGTATATACTCTCTTTTCTGGACTCTTTTTGTACAACAAACAGTACTGTATTTGCAAATCTGGTATGTCATAAATGTATAGATGTAGCAGTACCGTCTATCTGTATGTGTGTCATATATGTTATGATGAATTGAAAATGGGGGACCCTGATGTAAACTAGACGAAAGTCTTTCTCTGGTCTGCATCCCCTTAACAATTGTATGTAATTGAGCTGTATTGTATCGTACCCATTCTGCAATCTGTTAATAAAAGGTCTGTCCCATTGTATACCAATCAATGGGATATATTGCATGTTGACCTGCATTCTTTCAAATGTATATAATTAATCATTAAAACAGATGTGTAACAAATAAGAAATACAAAGTAATTATACATTTGTCCAAAAGAGCTGGTTCAGATATGGTTAAGCAGCTGCCCTGTGATCAGATGAATCCATATTATTTATTTTTCCGACATCAAATGCGTAATTTCTTATTGTACAAATATTGTCATATTTATTTTAATTATGATTAAGTAATTAATTCCAAGGAGGCCTGTAGCGTTAACATGAAGGAATCACTATGAGAACACAGTCTGTCAAGTTAATACAATTTTCAATTAGTCAATCAATCATAAGAGTGCTCCTCAGCACTCTTAAATCTGCTCTCAGCCACGCTCAAATCTCGGTACCTCAATCTTTATTATTATTCTTTTTTTCCCGCCCCTTCATAACCAATGGGTTTGCACCCTCTCTGAATCACAGCTCACACTCATGACACATCCGTGATTATGTAAGAGGATGACTTGCCAGAATCAGTGATTATTTCTGTCTTCGATATGGAGGCAGCTGGCGTAAAAAGCTTCCCTTATTTGCACCCTGCTCCTAGACACTGGAAAAGAGGAACCAGGCTTTGGTCTTTATATCTGGGGCCCCGCTTTCACTGGACCATGCCCTCATACAGGACTGACCAAGACCAATAGTACTGTAGGTAAGAAAGTCCTAAGAAGTAAACTGGTGAGAATAATTTGGAATTCAGGGTGAATTTAGAAGTAGACAAGCAGACAATCAAAAGGACCTGTCCTCAAGAGCCTCCAAACCACAGGTAATTCAGAATTCATTAATTTATTCGTTATTGTTTAGATCAGTGGTTCTCAACATTTTACGTTTGCGGCCCCTAAAAACAGAGATGCTGGTTTGCGACCCCCTACATACTTTGACACAAAATATTAATTATTTTGCAGGAAAAAAACAAATACAAAGATTATAAACATGGTAAAGTATGTGTATATTGTTTCGCGACCCTCCAAAATCATCTTGCGACCCCCAGGTTGAGAACCACTGCCATCTGGATACCTATAGTCTAACTAAAATGTTGACACTCAGCGTAATATCATTTCAGAAGTAAGAATAGACTCTCTCAGCTTAAGGTCCTAGTTAATTTAGACCTATATACTTGTTTTAATGGTTTTATCTTCTAAGAAAACATTACCCAAATCCTACAGATTATCTTCTGTTTATCATGGGTATCTAGGCTGGTTGTAGGGTTGATGGGCCAGGCTGACTGTAGTTTGAAGGGCCAGGCTGGTTGTAGGGTTGAAGGGCCAGGCTGACTGTAGTTTGAAGGGCCAGGCTGGTTGTAGTTTGAAGGGCCAGGCTGACTGTAGGTTGAAGGGCCAGGCTGGTTGTAGTTTGAAGGGCCAGGCTGACTGTAGGTTGAAGGGCCAGGCTGGTTGTAGTTTGAAGGGCCAGGCTGACTGTAGGTTGAAGGGCCAGGCTGGTTGTAGTTTGAAGGGCCAGGCTGGTTGTAGTTTGAAGGGCCAGGCTGGTTGTAGGGTTGACGGGCCAGGCTGGTTGTAGTTTGAAGGGCCAGGCTGGTTGTAGTTTGAAGGGCCAGGCTGGTTGTAGGGTTGAAGGGCCAGGCTGGTTGTAGTTTGAAGGGCCAGGCTGGTTGTAGGGTTGACGGGCCAGGCTGGTTGTAGTTTGAAGGGCCAGGCTGACTGTAGGTTGAAGGGCTAGGCTGGTTGTAGTTTGAAGGGCCAGGCTGGTTGTAGGGTTGAAGGGCCAGGCTGACTGTAGTTTGAAGGGCCAGGCTGACTGTAGTTTGAAGGGCCAGGCTGGTTGAAGGGCCAGGCTGGTTGTAGTTTGAAGGGCCAGGCTGACTGTAGTTTGAAGGGCCAGGCTGACTGTAGTTTGAAGGGCCAGGCTGACTGTAGTTTGAAGGGCCAGGCTGACTGTAGTTTGAAGGGCCAGGCTGACTGTAGTTTGAAGGGCCAGGCTGGTTGTAGGGTTGAAGGGCCAGGCTGGTTGTAGGGTTGAAGGGCCATGCTGGTTGTAGGGTTGAAGGGCCATGCTGGTTGTAGGGTTGAAGGGCCAGGCTGACTATAGTTTGAAGGGCCAGGCTGACTGTAGTTGGAAGGGCCAGGCTGGTTGTAGGGTTGAAGGGCCATGCTGGTTGTAGGGTTGAAGGGCCAGGCTGACTATAGTTTGAAGGGCCAGGCTGACTGTAGTTGGAAGGGCCAGGCTGGTTGTAGGGTTGTAGAGAGAGAAAAAAAAAGACAGGACGTTTTTTTCTTTTTTTCACTCTCTCCCTCCCTCCCTCCCTCTCTTCCTTTCTTTCTTTCACTCTCTCCCTCTCCTGTTCGGGGGTGTGTGCCGCGCGGCAGGCCCCCCCCCCCCCCATTCGGGAGCACAAGCTGACGCGAGGGAGAGAGTGAAAGAAAGAAAAAAAGTCTCTCTCTCTCTCTCTCTCTCTCTCTCTCTCTCTCTCTCTCTCTCTCTCTCTCTCTCTCTCTCTCTCTCTCTCTCTCTCTCTCTCTCTCTCTCTTCTCTCTCTCTCTCTCTCTAACTCTCTCTCTCCCACCCCCCCTCTCTCTCTATCGCGCTCTCTCTCTCTCTCTCTCTCTCTCTCTCTCTCTCTCTCTCTCTCTCTCTCTCTCTCTCTCTCTCTCTCTCTCTCTATATCTCTCTCTGTCTACCAGTCGCAGACTGTGTGGACTGACTGTCACTCAAAGTGCTTATGGGCGGGGCCATAACAGCCTGAAATCTTGAGGCTGAAAAATTATGGTTTTGAGTACTTAATTAGAAATATAAAACAATGCATTTTTTTGAAAAAAAACATACAGATGTCTTCAATAGACTCACAGGAATTGTGTAAAGTTGCCCAAATAGTGCTAGGAATAGCAATGCATGTCTCCTTTAAGACATATTAGGGCTGGGAGCGGGAGTCCCCAAATGTTCCTGAGATCAGATTTGATCGGTGCTGAGGAGCAGTCTTATGATTGATTGACTAATTACATTTTTTATTAACTTGACAGACTGTGTTCTCATAGTGATTCCTTTATGTCAACGATACAGGCCTCCTTGGAATTAATTACTTAATCATAATTAAAATAAATATGACAATATTTGTACGATAAGAAATTACGCATTTGATGTCGGAAAAATAAATAATATGGATTCATCTGATCACAGGGCTGCTGCTTAACCATATCTGAACCAGCTATTTTGGACAAATGTATAATTACTTTAATTACTCAGATATTCAAACACAATTATGCAATTATTGTGAAATGATTGAAAATAATCATTATTTACTGCCTTCTGTGGAATTTGTATTTCTTATTTGTTACACATCTGTTTTAATGATTAATTATATACATTTGAAAGAATGCAGGTCAACATGCAATGTATCCCATTGATTGGTATACAATGGGACAGACCTTTGTTTGATTGATTGATTGATTGATTGATTGATTGATTGATTGATTGATTGATTGAAAACTTTATTAACAGATTGAGAATGGGTACAGTACAGTACAGCTCAATTACATACAATTGTTAAGGGGATGCAGACCAGAGAAAAACTTTCGTCTTGTTTACATCAGGGTCCCCCATTTTCAATTCATCATAACATATATGACACACACAACACAGATAGACAGTACTGCTACATCTATACATTTATGACATACCAGATTTGCAAATACAGTACTGTTTGTGATACAAAAAGAGTCCAGAAAAGAGAGTACATTTGACGTAGAAACTGTTGGATGAGGTTGGGTAGGAGGGGTGGGTGGGGGATAGACTTACACTGTACAAGCAAAACTTTACATTGGAATATTGACCAAACCATACTTGGTCATTTACTGTACATTGGAGGGGGTTGATATAGCTATAAACCTGCCTTCCTTCGAATATATCATTAATCAATTACACTTATATTGAAATACACTATATAGCCTATACACCAACACTGAAATGACAGTGGATAAATAAATAAGAACTAAAGCTAATCGGTGGAAATAGACTGCATTAATATTCCATAACGTCTTGTGTGCGCCTACGAATGAACATTATAGGCTTAATTATGGAATAATAAGCCATACCGCGTTCATTCATTACGCCCGCCGTAGGCTATATTATATTTCATTCATTCATTCATATACAGTACTGCGCGCGCGCGTGTGTGTGCGCGCGCGCTGCGGCAGGTGTACCACGAGCTGTATATGATGCCAATACATTAATCTAATCTAGTTTTGATGGCTCGCAAGACTCGCAAAGCACTTCCGCCATTCCATTTTCACACAGCTGCGTCACTAGTTGCCTAGCTCTGGAGGCGTTGTTTTGTATGCAAATTACCTGAACGGGAACGCGCGTTTCGAGTTTAAGACAGAATGCCATTCTCCAAGCAGATATCAGATCATATCATTTGTGCGACCGTTTCAGCCACTTAAGACATATTACCAGCAAGTTCAGGACTCAGAGTGAACTTGTCATTGATTCTGTCTCAGTGGTTTCAAGATAAGTCTTCCAGAATAACTCTTTGAAAAATTTTCGGGAATGAGACCCATTGTTTTCCGCGGGACCATTATGCATATTCTTACATTTACCGGCGCGTTGCACAGAATACCACGGTACTCTGTTGCGTGTGTGATGTTTTCCCAGAGAAGGCTGCTTTGTGAGCGGCCCTACTATATACGCTCACACAAACAGAGGAGGAAGCGCGAAGCGGACAGATCCGAGCAGCATTGATTCTGCTGAGTGTAGCGATGGTAGAGATGTATGCAGTGTTTAAAAGGGGGGGGGGGTCCACCCTAAAACAGAATTTATATTGTGTTATTCCAATGATCTTGCACAGTTCAGTCAATATCTATAAATGTAGACAACTGTCTCCCTAAGTTGACAATCAGAGCATGGAGACTTGTCATGTCATCAAGTGACCCATTTTGGAGGTGATCCATTGACAACGAATCAGTGACTGACTTTATAGTTTTTGCTTAAGGTGTAGCCTATTACATCCAAACGAGTTGTATTTAAGTCAAGGATGCACAATATATCTGTGACCATATTGGTATCGGCCAATGATAGTGATTTTCTTTATCGATATTGGTATCGGTCCGATGGGCAAAACTGGTCAGATATATATTGGCAAACATATATCAGCTAGTAATAGTGATTTCTTTGTTGATTGGATCGGTCCAATGAGAAACATTGGGCTGATGTGAACAACTGATGATTATTTTTCTGTCTAGCTGCTGTTGTGTGTGTGTGTATTTTAATTAGTTTGGCCATGCAGAGTTTGTTTGAGTAATGTTACTTGCATGTGACAGGATTGTGGGATCCTGTCAGGATTGACAGGATGTTGTTTCAGTATTTTGATTGAAACTTTTATTTATTCTCAAAATGGACATTGAGGTTTTACCCTAATTTGCGATGACGTCGAGATAACAAATTCAAACTGTTCAGAATACACATAAAACAGTTACATACTGAGGTAGGGAGGTCTGTGATCATGTTTTAAATTAAACACAGTTACACACTGAGGTAGAGAGGTCTGTGATCATGTTTTAAATTAAACACAGTTACACACTGAGGTAGAGAGGTTTGTGATCATGTTTTATATTAAAAACAGTTACACACTGAGGTAGAGAGGTTAGTGATCATGTTTTATATTAAAAACAGTTACACACTGAGGTAGAGAGGTTAGTGATCATGTTTTAAATTAAAAACAGTTACACACTGAGGTAGGGAGGTTAGTGATCATGTTTAAAATTGTCCATAGGATAGTGGAGTATTTTTAGTGTGAGTTGATCATTTGAGCAGGTCAATTAAGGTCCACAATTCCAATCAAGCGCCATTGTGATATTTGGTGTACATTTTCCATGAATGGCATTAAAGATAAACAGATACCAATGCCTATTTTGTCTTTCTGATAGAAAAGACCAACCCACCTTATCATACAGCATGCAATGATGAGTGCCATAATAACTATCACCAGTAATGAATCTAAGAGCAGAATGATGGTGTCTAGGGGTAAAAGAGAACAATCCTGTTTCTGCAAATCATAGGGAAGCTATGTATGTACAAAAATAGTATGTACAAAATTTGATTATAGTAGAAATGTGTTTTATTTATACAGATCATATCGACATCAGTAATATTGGGTTATCATAACAGAAATGTTGATATTGGTTATCGGTATCGACCAACATGTTCATATCGGTGCATCCCTGATTTAAATGTAGGGCTTACACAGCTATGAATCTAAACAGGTACCCATATCCCAGTAAAGTCACCATGTGTATTTGTCGTAATATTATTAAATTCATTCATTCATAGTCAGCTCCAGGCTTTGTCTCTTGATGACATAATCATTTGAGTCTTTTCTCTCTGGCGTTCCGATAAGGAGTGACTAATTCATATTCACAAATATCAAATGTAGCTTTATAGTATTATTATAGAAAAAACGAATTCAAATTCTATTTTAGGGTGGATCTTCCCTTTAAATCTGGTGAGCAGTAAACAGGACGGTTTGCAGGGAACCTAGATGAGCGTGCACTACTGCAGAGTGGAGATGAGCCGGGCGACTTTGACGTCTTGCTTTGTGCACATTGCGCACAGCATTGTGTGTGCGTGTGTGTGCGTGTGTGTGTGTGTGTCTGTGTCTGTGTGTGTGGGTGGGTGAGAGTGTATAGAGGCTACAGGTTCAACAGACATGTGTATTTACAATGGAGAGAGAAAGGTATGCAGTGGTCTCTTTGAAAGACTTCAAATGAGTTGCACTTTATTGCCATCTTGTGGCTAATATTGAAATGACGGCTTGAACAGAAACGCTGCATCCCCTTCACTGAGACTAGTGGTTAATGACAGAAAGCTAAAATAAGCTACATTTATTATTTTCTTATAACAGGGAACCGATGAAGACTTGAGGAAAGAATGGTGTCAGTCTTAGGTTTTAGAACTCTTGAGGCTCTGTTTCCACAGAGCACATTGGAGGACAACCAGGTGCACTAAAAACAGTGAAAGCAATTACAGACAAACCTATACTGGACTATACTTTGTAGATATTTATCCACATCTGTATCAGCATATAATCCTTTTTACATACCTGCAGTGCCGTCTGGGAGAAATGCGAGGCTCTGTGGGAGATTTAAAAGGTAAAAAAAAAGAAGAAACATTAATATAATTTTTACTTATCTTTTATTAATTATTTTTTTATTTTTTTTTGCATACAGTCAACGTATTCTTAAATAATAGCACTGCCAGAGGCTGGGCATACAGTCAACATATTCTTAAATAATAGCGCTGCCCGAGGCTGGGCATATGATACAGTCAACGTATTCTTAAAAAATAGCGCTGCCCGAGGCTTAGTGGCAATGCACCTGTACAGTCGTACACCTGGCAGTAACAGGGAAAATCCATAAAACACCCCTGGAACCTGATAAACCAGGTTAAAGCCAGGTTAATTTTTCAAGCACGACATGCAGATTTGCAGTTTTGCCTTATTTGAATCGAACTCTATAAGCTTAGTACACACGTCACAAACTGCACGAGTACAGTGTGAGCAGACCCTGTTGCATGATGCAACACACCGAGTGAGAGAGAGACAGAGAGAGACCGAGAGAGCGCGAGAGAGTGCGCGCGAGAGCGAGAGAGAGAGAGCAAGAGAGAGAGAGAGAGAGAGAGTGCAAGAGAGAGAGAGAGAGCAAGAGAGAGAGAGAGAGCAAGAGAGAGAGAGAGAGAGAGAGAGAGAGAGAGAGAGAGAGAGAGAGAGAGAGAGAGAGATCCACGGCGGGAACAGAATAGATTGCATTAAAAACTCAACAAACGTCCAAGAGGAAGGAGACAACCGTGGAGATGACAAAGTTCACCAGTCCATATTGTCCCCCCCGTTGGGATGAACTTGGGAGTCTATTCCTAGTTTATCTGCCACACGTTAGCACTCGATAACGTAGCTAACGCTAGTTAGCTGTCCCTGCCTTTATGTAACTGAGGGGTTACAAAACCCTGACTGTATTAAAGATTGTGATAGATTAAACCACTGCTAGTTATGTACTTTAATTACTGGCCAGACAGTACATCAAATATAGATGGTGAACACCCAAAGGAAAAAGCCTTGACAAAGAAATAGTATTTGAGGGTAATTTATTATTATTAGGCAACATTAGGTTACAGAATGAGAATTAGCTTGTATGGCGAAGAATATACGTAAAGTCAGTCAATAGCATGAGTCACTAAGAATAGCAGGAATCCTACGATGGGTCTAAGTTGACACCACCTGTCGTATAGTAGCAACTATATAGGGCAACACTGGTACCGCCTGGAGACAATGGGTTCCCTCCGGGGGTGTAAGGCCTGGAGGGTAGAGGAATGTTCGGGTACTCCGTCTGAGTCAACGAGGAATAAAGAGACTCCAGGTACAGGAGTCGGTGCTTGTAAACTCCCTTGATCAGCAGCAAAGCAATAATTGTAATCCAAATGCTCGATAGCATTGATGACAGTTAGCCAGCCTCCATCCACGAGGCCGGCCCGAGTTGTAATCCTCACGAGGTTGAATCCCAAACGATAGTGGAAATCAACGATGCTCTTCTCCGGGTACCACGTTCCAAATCAATATAATCCAACCAGTAATGGTTCTGCAATCGCAGACGCCGATTCTCCTGTGTACATGTCCAACGGTTATCCGCCTAGGACTCCTCGGGTGTGGGCGACGTATTTAGGCCACACACCCTGGCTAAGTACACTAGCTAAAGACACGACGAACCGCTGGGTAATGCTACACACGAACAAACTGTGGCCGCACGATATACAATAAATGAACGACTATTTACTTCACATTAGATTAGGTCGAACTCGACGTTACTGCATTAAACTCTGACACTTTACTATTCTATTCGCACGTGGTTCTCAATGCTCTGTTAGACGCAAGGTTGCTCACTTCACTGCACGTTGACTCGTGGTGAAGGTGGGGTAAGGTACTGAACGTAACGGTGTGCGCACCTTGCGCTGTATTTATACTTAAGTGAATATCTAGTCCCAAACCGCAGTCTTTGTCTGGTATCAATACGCTGACTCCGGGCATGTCCTGACATGCCTGAACTTGTCTTTGAACCTGCCGTTGGGGGCCTGCACGCTGGCGCCTGGGGGCGCTGTCCAATAAGGAGAGCGAATATTACTCTGGTTTGAACGCAGGTAAAGGGATATTCCGTGAATATATATAAATAATATACAAAGTATATCAAACGATAAAGGTAGATTCTCAGTTTAATCTGGCCCTTCACAACACTTTAGCTAAGCCGACATGGCTAGCCTGACTGAACATTCTAACACGCAACAACTTTCATCTTCAGTCCATCTGCTGAACGTCCTCTTCATCTTTGCATAACTTAATCACTATACTTGGTATTGATAAGCTTACGGCACGCTGCGTTATTTCTTCTGCTCCGATGCTGCACATTTGGTTTTCAAAAGTAGGATGCTCTTGGCCAAGACATCCACTCGCTCCCGTGGATAGCGCCGAATAGACCCCGTACCTGTACCCAGGCCCGGACTGGCCATCGGGAGCACCGGGAGTTTTCCCGGTGGCCTGGCCTGCACAGATACAAAAAATAAATTATATTAAAAAAAAAATATTAGGCTATATATTTTTTTTTATTATAATTTTTTATTTTTTTTGCCAGGCCATTGTTTCTAGTTGTGGCGGCGGCGCGATAGTTTTTAGATAACCAGGTGGGTGGGGAACAACCAGGATTTCACTGTCTGCGACAGAGTTGGAAAACTATCTGACTCTCTCTCCCTCACGCGGACACACACACACACAATGGAGCCGTGCTGCCGCTTGTGATTGGTGGAGGCGGGACCAGGCGATACAACTGATTGACCGTGGAGGCGGCGAATGGAATGGCAGATGGCACACTCCCAAAAGGAGTTGTTAAATCTGACATTACAAAAAACAATATGTGGTGGTTATGATTGGGGCTGAAGTTGAATAAACCAGGGGTTCCCAAACTTTTCAGGCCGGGGCCCAGAAAATAAGGCGTCAGAGAGCCGCGGCCCAATGCACATCGTCTGGCTTTTTTTTTTTTTTTTTTTTTAGGCGACCGATTTTTTAAGCCAAATATCACTTCAATCCTATTAAGTTAGTTCAAGTTAGTTATTCATTTATATGTGCTATTTATGAGAGGGCTAACTTGTTGCAAAATAATAATGATAATAATAATAGCCTCATTAAAATACTATTGTTGCTTCGGTTGTTTTCAGCGTTTTATGTGCATAATCTGTTATTTAGTTTGAAATGTTCGTTGAAATAAGTAGATTTTTCGTTTTTGTTTATTTATTAAGTTAATATAAAACCATATAGTCACATTTTAGAATACAATAGAATAGAATTTTAGAATACAACTAGAAACACTGTCCTGGCCTGCTTCTAAGTTCAGTGGCCTGACAAAAAAAAAAAAAAAAAAAAAAAAAATTATTTTTTTTTATTTTTTTTTATTTTTTTTTAAAATCATCTCGCAGCCCATCCGTGGCTGCTCGCGGCCCACCTTTGGGTCGCGACCCCGACTTTGGGAACCACTGGAATAAACAATTTATGAAAGAGAGAGTCCAAATAATTCCAAGATAATTCAAAGATTACACACCTTTGCCACATTGGCTACAAACATAATCACTGCAAAGTTATCAAAAAAATAAGAATCTGATCAGACACAAGGGTTAAGTTGTTGTTCCCTTTCTAATTTCCTCAAAAACATCTAGTCTAGTTAATGTGATCAATATTATTTGACAATTGATGCTTTTTGTTGGAAATTTCAGTCAGTGAGCTCATACTTTGAGCTCATTTTATAGTTAAAATGATTGAGACAACGCAATCTTCTGTCTTCGTTGTGCATGCATGCGTGTGCTCACCACACGTGATACATGTGTCACTATTCTGGCAGTGGCTACTGTTATTATAGTATTGTAATGAAAGGTCTGTTATTTTATGTTTGTGTAAAGGGCTATTTTAACTGTTGATGGGTAGTGCATCAGTAAAGTGAATATGGTATTGTGCTCTTGCCTTGTTTTTAATAGGTGGAGAGAGTGGTTAACTGTATTATAATAGTAAATAGAAAAATATGTTGTGCTCTTGCTTTTTTCTTTTTGAAGGTGGAGAGAGTACCATTGCTAGTGCCACAACAGTTTTATTTGAGGTTCATAACAGTACATTGTACTAAGCAATTGTTGGCTCATTAGTTTGTGATTCACATGCACTAAAATTCACCAGAATGCAGGAAATTAAGTCTTTGTAACAAAAATTTTCCAGGTGGGGGACCCCCAGACCCCCCACTTAAAAAGTGGCCTGATTGGGGCTATATTTCGCGCTATATCTCCCGGTATGAATTATTTCCCCAGTCCGGCCCTGCCTGTACCCCCTCCCCTTGTGTATAATACCGGTCTTCTTCACATCTCTCTACCGACTACCAGACCGATGCCAACCAGCTCCCCCTAGTGTTAGTCCTCCCATGATGCTTTGCAAAAAAGTAAACGGGTCATTGAATGAAACCAATAGTATATCTGCAGAGCTGCAGAGCCCGGAACACTATTCTACTATTCTATTTTAGGTCTGTGATGGAAAGTGATTGTTAACATTCTATTTATTTATATTTTCATAAACATTTACATTTTTTATTCTTTTAAGTATATTTTTTTTGCTAGGCCCCCCTCCCCGCAAGGCCCTGTGTGACCGCACTGCTCGCAAGCCCCTTGAGACGGCCCTGACCATTCTAGGTTCAATAGAATAAAAGTTATGAAGCGTAATTCGAAATAAATACAGAAATTGCAGCCATCTTTGATTTTTGCCATACCAGAATATTCAAAACATCAATATTTGAACTCCAGTTGATTCCTCACACAGTATTAGCTTAAAATAGCAATACAAAATTATATTACACAGCAATTGTGTGAACATTAAGACGTTTTTAAAGAATTCATGATTTCGATTGTGGCCATTTTGGATAAATTTTTATTAAATTCAACTGGTTTCTTGACACTCAAGCCCAAATTGTTCTATAGATCCTTATCTTCAAATTGGAAGTGAAAACGAAACTTTCGCATATGCATTTTAAATGACTGAGTGTCCAGGCACCCCACTATCAGAAAAGTGTGTGGTTTTCTGGTCAGCAGGAGATGTGCATCTCTGGCAGCTTATGGTCAGTGGCATTGTTTGTCAAATAGTGTTGAACTTGAGTGTTACACCCTGAGTGCATAGTATAATAGACATATTCGCATGGTAGGTAGTAGTATACGGATAGTAACATAGTACATAGTAGTAAGGTA
Source organism: Notolepis coatsorum (assembly GCF_963971535.1). NCBI lineage: Eukaryota > Metazoa > Chordata > Actinopteri > Aulopiformes > Paralepididae > Notolepis > Notolepis coatsorum. The sequence goes on from NC_140179.1 coordinate 96,541,916, forward strand.
CTAGTAAAAGACAGTTATTTATATATATATTATATTGTAGAAATCGTCGGAATAGAGAAACGCACAATTTCTATCAGTTGACAACACAAAGCTGTGTGTCATTTATTTCGCAGTAGTACAAGTGACAGCTGTCAGAACTATGCCGTGCTAGCTTCTGACAGCTCGTAGTAATCAAACATTTATCAATGAAACCCCACACAGGGCGTCTCCTCTCAGCCCAACCCCAAAACCAACCTCCTTAAAGTGACAGTGGCCCATCAACACATCAAAACAATACCATGGGGAATTATGTCTCTATAGAACCCACTACAATATAAATATTATATTTATTAAGAAGGTTATTTATCTATTTGCATTTCAGATATTGATTGAAGAGGTGTGTTTCTATATGGGTGACATGTCCCCATACACAGGGCATACGAGGGCATTCACATGCAGTCACCAGGTCTCCACCCAATCCAATGCCTATATGGGAGATTTCCGACGACCTGTTAAGACGGCACTCTCTTACGTTAAGACAGCACTCTCTTACGCCACCATCGCCAAAACACCAAAAGAGCATAAAATCACAGACCTCTAGGACCATCATTCAGGTCATAGTACCAGTTAGATTAGATTACATTGAAATGTATTTGTGAGGTTTGGTCCGCTCCCCACCCACACGCTCCGTTCCTTTAAGGTATTTTGTTAATTAATTGCATTCCCCGCCACACGCTTCTTTCCTGTAAGATGCCGTGTTGATTGGTGCTCTTCCCACCACACTCTTCTGGAGCAATGATCAATTTCATCCTGCAGCTGTCACAGCTTGTCATCAGCGCCCTGTGGCTTTATATACCCTGATTCCCCTAGTATCGATGTTGGATCGTTTTGAATATTCCCTGCATCTGCCTGTCTTTCCCGTCGCTGTTCCCTGTCTGTTGCTTCCCAGGACTTTCGTGAAGTATCCCTGTGGAGAACCTGATTCCCCGTACGAAGCTGCGCCTCGTTTATCTGCCCGCTTTACGCGTTGCGCTCTGGTGAGTTTTTGGAAACAGTTCTTTTTGGATCACCCGTTTTTTGTGTGTTTGTGAAACACCGAAGAGATCCCGTTTTTGTTATACTGTTCTCACCTAATTTTTGTTGTTGGATTTACACCTTGGATTACCTTATTGTTTTTTCTCTGGACTCTGCTAACTGTGTGTATCACACCGAAGATCAAGTCACTTGGATATTTATTTGGATCAGTCACCTCTCTGTTTCTGTTGTGCGCTGGGCTAACTGGGATTTCTCTCTCTCCCTCCGTTTCCACCTGGAGTGTATGCTGGGAGGATCTGCAGAGCGGCTCAGACGTCACAAGCTAATTCCTCACCACCACCTACTGGGAGAATCTGCAGAGCCGCAACATTCTTCACATGCCAGATTCCCCGTTTGTTCTGTTGCTCAACCTAATTCTATCTTGTGACTCTGAGAATAAATACGCCCTTGCTTTGGCTAACTCTGAAACAACTCTCTCTGTGCCGTTGCGCTTGGGGTCGGTTACAAACCCTAACATTACGATCCAACCATGACGACCCCAGCCGACACAGAGAGAGTCAGAACAGCATTGGCAGGCCAGATAGAGTTAACCAAGGGCCACAGCCTACTGCTAGATGCGGCTGCGGCTGCTGTACAGGAACTCCGAGAGCAGGTCCTGCCTATTCAGGGGTCCCTGGGCTCTCTGGCTAGCCAGCAGTCTAGTATTCTCCTCCACTTACACACGCTGAGTGAAACCGTTAACACCTTGCTTGTAACCCCACTTCCTTCAGGAGCCTTGGCTGGAGCACCACCCGCAGCCCTGGCAGGGCCCGCGCCTCCCGATCCCGCACCTCGGGAGCCCCGTCTCTCCAAACCACGGCTGTTCGACGGTAACTTCGAGGATTGTGCCACATTCATCATGCAATGTGAGTTGGTTTTTCGTCATCAACCCAGTCGTTTCACTTCAAGGGGAGCCCGAGTGGCCTACATGACTAACTTGCTCTCAGGCCGGGCAGCCCAGTGGGTCACTGCCTCCTGGGCAATGGAGGCAGACTTCTGTTTCTCCTACCCAGACTTCGTGGCTGAGCTCCGCAGGGTTTTCCACCATCCAGCCCGTGGTCAGGACCCTGGAGCCCGGTTGGGTACCTTCCGGCAGGGCAGCGGCGGGGTTACCGACTACGTGCTGGAGTTCAGACTGGCGGCTACGGAGAGCGGTTGGAACGACCAAGCACTTCGTCTTACCTTCATGAGGGGGCTCAACGACGCAGTCAGGGACCAGCTCGCGACCCGTGAGGAACCTGAGTCCCTCGAGGACCTGTTCAGCCTCGCCATTTGCATCGACGGACGCCTCCAGGAGAGAAGACGTGAGAGAACCCGACAGGGACCTCCAGAGGTACTCCGGACCCCCCGTACTCGTGACGGTACTGCTGGTCGCCCTGCTCCCAACACGACTGGTGGCTTTTTTCCCTCCCGTTCGGTACCCGAGGAGGAACCCATGCAGCTGGGACGTTCTCATCTTAGCCAAGCTGAACGGGAGGCGAGGTTCAGGTCCGGCCTTTGCCTCTACTGCGGTCGGGAGGGACACCGTATCGCCAACTGCCCCACCCGGCCAAAAGACCAGGCTCGCCGGGACCCTGGGAGATCCTGGTGAGCCGTTTTTCTCGTTCCCAGAGCCGTGCACCACCTGGCCATCTGATGAGCGTCACCCTGCCCTGGGCGGACCAACGGGCCACGGTGGAGGCACTCATTGACTCGGGGGCTGACGAGAGTTTCCTAGACTTCGAGTTTGCTACCCGGGCCAACAATCCACTTGAGGACCTAGTGAGGCCATTGGAGGTATTCGCATTGGACCAACACCGCCTGGCTGACATCACTCAACGCACCTGCCCTGTCCTGCTCACCATTGCTGGTAACCACGTTGAGAGACTCCAGTTCCTTATCACCAGATCCCCTCTTGTCCCAGTAGTCCTGGGCCGGCCCTGGCTCGCGCTGCACGAGCCCCACATTGCCTGGTCCTCCGGTACCATCAAGGGTTGGAGCTCCTCCTGTCATGCCCAGTGTCTTCAGGCGGCGTCCTGTCCCCCGCCCCGGAGATCCGTTGGTGAGCCGCCTCCGGACCTCTCGACCATACCCCCGGAGTACCACGACCTCATGGAGGTTTTCAGTAAGTCCAGGGCTCAGGCCCTTCCGCCTCACCGGCCTTACGACTGTGCCATCGACCTCCGCTCAGGGGCTCCCCTTCCCGGCAGCCGCCTCTACAGTCTGACCGTCCCGGAGAAGGCAGCGATGGATCAATACATCTCTGAGTCCTTGGAAGCAGGACTCATTCGGCCTTCCTCCTCTCCTGTGGCGGCCGGTTTCTTCTTTGTTGGGAAGAAGGACGGAGACCTTCGACCCTGCATCGACTATCGCCAGCTCAACGAGATCACCATTAAGAACAAGTATCCTCTACCTCTCATGAACTCCACCTTCGAGCCTCTCACCCAGGCTACCGTCTTTACCAAGCTGGACCTCCGGAGTGCCTACCATCTAGTCCGTATCCGAGAGGGCGATGAATGGAAGACCGCCTTCAAGACTCCCAGGGGCCACTACGAGTACCTGGTGATGCCGTTCGGCCTCACCAACGCTCCGGCGGTATTCCAGGCGCTCATGAACGACGTCCTTCGTGACATGCTGGAGGAGTTTGTGGTAGTATACCTAGACGACATCCTCATCTTCTCCAAGACCCTCGAGGAACACATCCAGCATGTCCGCCGTGTGCTGGAGCGCCTCCTCCACAATCGGCTCTTCGTCAAGGCGGAGAAGTGCCGATTCCACTCCGACTCCGTCGATTACCTGGGCTTCATCGTGGAGAAGGGCTTGACCCGAGCTGATCCTCGCAAGATCCAGGCCGTGGAGGAATGGCCGGAACCCACCTCTCGGAAGGAGTTACAGAGCTTCCTCGGGTTCGCCAACTTCTACCGAAGGTTCATCCGGAACTACAGTCAAGTGGCGGAACCGCTTACCAGACTGACCTCTCCCGCCCTGCCGTTCGACTGGTCCCCAGCGGCGTGTGCTGCGTTCCGCTCCCTCAAGAAGAGGTTCACTTCCGCCCCGATCTTGCTCCATCCAGACCCCAAGAGACAGTTCATCGTTGAGGTGGACGCCTCGGATACTGGACTGGGAGCTATCTTATCCCAGCGGTCGGCAACGGACCAGAAGGTACATCCGTGCGCCTTCTACTCGCGTCGGTTCCTCCCTGCCGAGAGGAACTATGACATCGGCAATCGGGAGCTGCTGGCGGTTGTGGCTGCCTTGGAGGAGTGGCGTCATTGGCTAGAGGGGGCCGAGGAGCCGTTTACAATTTGGCCGGACCACAAGAACCTGACGTACATCCGTGCTTCCAAGCGCCTCAATGGCCAGCAGGCAAGATGGGCCAGCTTCCTCAGTCGGTTCGACTTCTCGCTGACGTTTCGCCCTGGTTCCCGCAACACGAAGGCCGACTCCCTGTCCCGGTTACACTCCAAGGGGGCTCCAACCACTGAGGACCCGACTCCCATCCTCCCAGAGGCCAGGGTGGTAGGAGTCGTCACCTTGGGCATCGAGGGGGTGGTAAGGCGTGCCCTACGCTTCCATCGCGCTCCAGGCAATGTACCGGTTCATCGTCTCTTCGTCCCCGACTCGGTCCGGTCCCGGGTCCTCCAGTGGGGCCATACCAGCCGGTTCGCCTGCCACCCGGGCGTTCATCGCACGTTCTCCTTCCTGGCTCGTCGATTATGGTGGCCCACCATGAGGAACGATGTCAAGGAGTTCGTACTGGCCTGCGCAGTCTGCGCCCGCAGCAAGGCCTCCCACCAGGCACCCTCCGGGCTATTACAGCCGCTTCCCATTCCGAGCCGTCCTTGGTCACATGTGGCGCTGGACTTCGTCACGGGTCTTCCCTCCTCCCAGGGGAACACGTGCCTTCTGACCGTGGTGGATCGGTTCAGCAAGGGGGTTCACCTCGTGGCCCTTCCCAAGCTTCCCTCGGCGGCCGAGACGGCGGACCTCCTGACACGCCACGTGTTTCGCCTCCATGGTTTTCTCCAGGACGTCGTCTCGGACCGGGGGCCCCAGTTCACTTCCCAGGTATGGCGGGCTTTTTGCAAGGGATTGGGGGCAACGGTCAGTCTTTCCTCTGGTTATCATCCCCAGACTAACGGACAAACGGAGAGGATGAACCAGAGTGTGGAGTCTGCTCTTCGGTGTGTGGCTGCCGAGAGACCAGCTTCTTGGAGCCGTTTCCTTCCCTGGGTCGAGTACTCCATCAACTCCATGGTCAGTTCCGCCACCGGCCTCTCACCCTTTGAGGTATCCCTGGGCTACCAACCCCCTCTTTTCCCTGCACAGGAGACAGAGGTGGCAGTTCCCTCCGTACAGGACCACCTCGACCGGTGCCGTCGGGTCTGGGAGATCGCCAGGACCGCGCTGCTCCGGTCATCAGAGCGCGCCTGTCGTGGGGCTGACCGGCGCCGGGTTCCTGTGCCGACGTACCACCCTGGGCAGAGGGTGTGGCTTTCCGCGAGGGACCTCCCACTTCGGTCCACGGCCAAGAAACTTAACCCCCGGTTCGTCGGACCTTTCGAGGTTCTGAAGGTACTCAGTCCGGCGGCGGTGCGTCTTAAGCTTCCTGCGTCCATGCACATTCACCCCGTTTTCCATGTGTCCCGGGTTAAGCCTGTCTCTCTCAGTCCCCTGATGCCTCCTGCTCCGGAACCACCTCCTCCCAAGATGGTGGACGGTCACCCCCAGTGGCAGGTCCGCCGGTTGATGGGCGTTCGTCGGCGGGGTCGGGGGTTCCAGTACCTGGTGGACTGGGAGGGGTACGGTCCGGAGGAACGGAGCTGGGTCTCCCGCCAGCTCATCGTGGATCCCGGCCTGATCACCGACTTCCATCGTGCCCATCCGGACGAGCCGGGTCGGCCTGGTCGCCGGGTGGCTCCCGTGGAGGGGGTGGTACTGTGAGGTTTGGTCCGCTCCCCACCCACACGCTCCGTTCCTTTAAGGTATTTTGTTAATTAATTGCATTCCCCGCCACACGCTTCTTTCCTGTAAGATGCCGTGTTGATTGGTGCTCTTCCCACCACACGCTTCTGGAGCAATGATCAATTTCATCCCGCAGCTGTCACAGCTTGTCATCAGCGCCCTGTGGCTTTATATACCCTGATTCCCCTAGTATCGATGTTGGATCGTTTTGAATATTCCCTGCATCTGCCTGTCTTTCCCGTCGCTGTTCCCTGTCTGTTGCTTCCCAGGACTTTCGTGAAGTATCCCTGTGGAGAACCTGATTCCCCGTACGAAGCTGCGCCTCGTTTATCTGCCCGCTTTACGCGTTGCGCTCTGGTGAGTTTTTGGAAACAGTTCTTTTTGGATCACCCGTTTTTTGTGTGTTTGTGAAACACCGAAGAGATCCCGTTTTTGTTATACTGTTCTCACCTAATTTTTGTTGTTGGATTTACACCTTGGATTACCTTATTGTTTTTTCTCTGGACTCTGCTAACTGTGTGTATCACACCGAAGATCAAGTCACTTGGATATTTATTTGGATCAGTCACCTCTCTGTTTCTGTTGTGCGCTGGGCTAACTGGGATTTCTCTCTCTCCCTCCGTTTCCACCTGGAGTGTATGCTGGGAGGATCTGCAGAGCGGCTCAGACGTCACAAGCTAATTCCTCACCACCACCTACTGGGAGAATCTGCAGAGCCGCAACATTATTCACATGCCAGATTCCCCGTTTGTTCTGTTGCTCAACCTAATTCTATCTTGTGACTCTGAGAATAAATACGCCCTTGCTTTGGCTAACTCTGAAACAACTCTCTCTGTGCCGTTGCGCTTGGGGTCGGTTACAAACCCTAACAGTATTGTCATCATACAGCATAAGTACATTACAATGAAAATAAGTGGGGCATCCAACCCGAGTGCAAATGTAACAGTAAAGTGCAATAGTAATATTAATATAGTGATTAAGCTGGGTATAAGATATATACATTTGTTCTACTGAGTATAATGCTAATCACATGTATGTACAGAGTTGTAATATATTTAAATGTTTAAAAAAAATTCTTATGTACCCCAGTTGCTATTGCATGCACATATTTGTGTTTTATTACACATATATGTACATACATACCAACTATTCGCCTGTTTTATTCTCCACCCATCCATAGCAACACTATTATCACCGACATCCAAGAAGGGGGATCCCCCTTTGAACGGCCCTTCTAAGGTGTCTCTCCTCCACATCGCCTGTGGTGCTTTTTTCCTATTGCTAGGTTTTTCCTTACCTTCGCTGGGGTATGTCTGGGAGTCTTGCATTTATTACTTTACATTTATTTTGGATTTCATGGTGGGTTTTTTGTTCTTGATTTATTGGGATGTTTCTTCTTCAATAGTTTAAAGAAGACTTGTCCGGCCCATGGGGACATTAACTTGTGATTTCGGGCTTTACAAATCTATTTGATTTGATTTAATAAGCATTTAGATGTCCAGTGATACAGGTATAAAGACACTATGGTCAGGCACTCTACTACTGGCCCCTGAGCAGCTAACACTGGAGCGGTTAAAGCTGAGGTGCCTTGCTCAAGGGCACAGCGAGCAGGCACGTGCACACATAGAGCCCAACGGGTGCACAAGCACCTGCCCTTTTGTGCCTCATAAAAAAGTGCCCTTTTTATGCCAATTATTTTGACCATATTCTCTTTTTTACCTCCATATAGAGAGAGTGATCTGCAATCTGCTTGGGTTGGGGGTGCAATTCCTAACAGGCTCAACCATATGGATAAAAGTTCCCATATTATGTGCATTACACAAACTAAAAACAGATATTACATTACATTACACAAACTAAAAACAGATATTACATTACATTACACAAACTAAAAACAGATATTACATTACATTACACAAACTAAAAACAGATATTACATTACATTACACAAACTAAAAACAGATATTACATCAGGCACGTTGGAACAGGGGGTGCGGCGGGTGCGGCAGCACCCCCTAGTGGCAGCTTCAGTTACTGCACAAAAGTAAAAACGGTATTTTTATATACTGTAACAATATAAGTTATAAGTTGATCCTGCTCAAAGCACTTGACTTCACCATTACACTGACACACTTGTAAATACGTTAATTCTTGTTAGATTGCCCGACTGTATTATTTTCCTTGCTGTGTGGAATACAGTTGCGTCTGAGGGTCCGCTGGCTGACAGTGCTCCCTGCTGTCTCGGGTGTCAGAGAGGAGACGCACAGAGAGAGGAGATGAGAATGAATGAATGAAAACTTTATTTAACAGATTGCAGAATGGGTACAATACAGTACGGCTCAATACACACAATTAAGGGGATGCAGACCAGAGAAAGACGTTTGTCTTGTTTACATCAGGGTCCCCCATTTTCAATTCATAGTGTATTCATAGTCGCACCAAAATCCATTGCGGGGTGACAATTTGCCGCAAAACATTAATATCTTTGGAACCGTTTGTGTTCAATTGTATCTGACTCGGGAGATGATCTTCTCTCGTCACAATTGAAATTGTATTTCTCCGTCAAGCAAAAGCTGGCTGGCAGTCTCATTGAATAATATACGCACTCCGAAAGTCTGTAAACTAAAAACAGATATTACATTACATTACACAAACTAAAAACAGATATTACATTACATTATACAAACTAAAAACAGATATTACATTACATTACACAAACTAAAAACCGATATTGTCTGAATTACTATAAGAAAGAAATGCACCACCTTTGGCTGATAGTAATTTATTAATTTCTTAGGATTTCTTTTGGTCTAATAAATGTTTAAGATTCTTAGATGGATCCCCTGCTGCCTCCTCCTCTTCCTCCTCCTCTTCCTCCTCCTCTTCCTCTTCCTCCTCCTCCTCTTCCTCATCTTCCTCCTCCTCCTCATCTTCATTCTCCTCCTAATCCTCCTCCTCCTCCTACTCTTCCTCCTAATCCTCCTCCTCCTCCTACTCTTCCACATCTTCCTCCTCCTCCTCCTCATCCTCCTCTTCCTCCTCCTGCTCCTACTATTCCTCATCTTCCTCCTCCTCCTCCTGCTCCTGCTCCTACTCTTCCTCATCTTCTTCCTCCTCTTCCTGCTCCTCCTGCTCCTCCTGCTCCTCCTCCTCTTCCTCCTCCTCCTCTTCCTCCTCCTCCTCCTCCTCCTCCTCCTCCTCCTCCTCCTCCTCCTCCTCCTCCTCATCCTCCTCCTCCTCCACGGGGAGCAGCGTACTGGCTCATGTTAGGCAGGCCATGCATTATGCAGCAGCTTAGGCCATAGCGCTGGATCTTCATGTCCTCGGCTACAGTCCACTTGTCGCTGCTCTGGTCATAGCGCTCCACGTTGGAGATGGCTCTGGAGCCATTGTAGCCTCCAACCACGAAGAGCAGGTCGTCCAGCACCGCGATGCCAAAGTGGCAGCGGGGGGTGAGCATGGCGGGCAGGGCGCTCCAGGAGTCAGTCAAGGGGCTGTAGGCCTCTGCGCTACGCAGGGCGTTTCCACGGTCCCACCCTCCCACCTGAGGACAGGACACATGAGAGGACTGTTTTAGTGTGTGGCTCAGGCAGGCAAGCAGGCAGACACTGTATTAATCCACTTAGGGCAATGAGGGCATCACAGCAGCATTGCAAGTCAAATGATATATATCTATAGAAATATCTAGTATAAAGCATTTGTCTCCGTGTGCACCTACCACATAGACTTGTCCTCCGTATGCAGCGACTCCCACTCCTTTACGCCTGCTGCTCATGGGGGCGATCAGAGTCCACTGGTCGGTGTCTGGGCTGTAGCACTCAGCTGTGAGCTGGAACCAGCCACCACAGTTGTAAACCTGTAATAAGAAAGAATATTCTAATTTAGTTTATATATTCCATTTGATTTCATTCTACTTTAATTGTCTGTTAATGTTGATGCACCAAAGGACCCAGACACATCTTTTGTATGTGCAAGCTTACTTGGCAATAAAGACATTTCTGATTTCTGATCTAACATTCCTTGTGTTCATCTAGCACCCTGTGTCCCTCAGTTTTACCCACCTTGCCCTGGAGGGCTGCTGCCCCGGCGTCGCTCCTGTGCTCCAGCATGGGTGAGATCAGTGTCCACTGGTTGGTGTCAGGCTCGTAGCGCTCGGCGGTGTTCAGATACATGTGTCCGTCTGTCCCTCCCATGGCGTAGATACAGCCGTCCAACGCGACCACGCTGAGGTGACTGCGGCGTGAGTGCATGGGAGCCACCTGCAGCCAGCTGCGAGTGACAGGGTTGAACCTGTGCACACTGCTGAAACACTCATAGCCGTCCGAGCCGCCGACGCAGTAGACCAGACCGTGGAGATAAGCGGTGGCGTGGAAGGCGGGACTCTCCCCCTCAACGCTCACGTCCATCCATCCACCGGCTCGGATATTGTAAGCCTCCATGCCACCCCGGCCTCCGATGGCCAATAGGACCTCCTGGGGCAGGCGTGGGCGGGTCAGGGGGTTTGGGAGCCTGTCGGAGCCAGGGGGGTTCAGGATGCTGAGGATGAGGGGCCTGCAGTCGTGGCTGTCCCTCACCACAGGGTTGTTCTGGACGTTGCTCCTGAAGTAGTCAGGCCTCATCAAGCCCATGCGAACCTGGAAAGAGACAAGCAGACAGCGGGTACAACTTAGACATCGGTTGTAGACGGTTTCTGTTGCTAGGGAACAGTTTGGACCCAAATGTTTGAGAACCACTGTACTAGGGAACCTAGTGTTGTTTTAATGTAATGCACAGTAATACAATAATTTTTTTATAAATGTTTTTCTTTTCTTTTCTTTTCATACATAAAACAGAACATAACAGTACAATAATAATAATAATGATAACAATGACAACAGCGACGACAACAATAATAACAGTAACATGAATCATAATGACCTTGACAAGAGACAGACAAACAAGAAAAAGTAAAATAATAAAAATAAAATTAAAAATAAATGTGGCTCAGGCACTAGCAACCATGTTTGTGTATCCGTAATACAATTAGTTACCTTGGACAGCAGCAACGGGATGTGTGTTTTACGCTCCTCACGGGAGTGGTCGATCCAACGGAGGACGGCCTCGAACACCGTCTCCTCGCTCTTCACGTTCAGGTCATCCCTCTCGATGATGTTCACCAGTTGCTGCGGGGACAGCTCCACAAACTCCTGTGAGACGTGCAACATCTCCTCAAAGTGGCACACGATGAAGAGATGGGCCTTGCGCATCAGGTCAGGGCAGTAGTAGATGTCCGCGAACCTCCAGATGCCGACACAGTTTTCCAGAGACAGCTGGCCCTCTAGGAAGTCACAGCACGCTCCTTTTATGCCAGTGACGAGAAGCTGGTCTGCAGCCACCAGAAGCTCTTCCACTTTCTCTGCTGTCACCAGCACAAAGCGTGTGTAGGAGTACTCTATGATGAGCTGCATCATACCCGGGGACACCCCAGGGATAGTGTAGACTGGTTTCTCTGAGTCGCTCCAGTGAGTGAAGAGGGCTCTGTGGGACGCAGAGTATAGAGATATCTGATGAGTAAACAGTAAGCAACATTCTGTCCTGTGTAGTAATTAGGGCTGACCCCTATTAGTCTAATAGTCTACTAATCGGTCGAAAGGAGCCGTAGTCGACTGCCAAACTCTTAGAAGCGTGGCTAACGCTAATGGCACGCATACCAGAGGCCAACTGCCTAAGAAAACAGGCACAGAGGCACTGAAAGAGGAGTTCACCCATCTAATGAACACACTAGACTAGACAAATATCAAGATGTATCCATCAGTGGACCAATTGCATGCTTTTGCAGAGGACAAGAAGCCTTCAGTCGACTCCTTCAGACATTAAGCACCCCCCACAGCCCAAATGGAATGATACAAAAAAATATATATATATTATATTATACTATTTTTTTCTTTCTTTTTCTTTTGGTCAATCATAGTCGACTATCCAAATCCTTAGTCGGGGACAGCCCTAGCCTATACTTCTACAGTGAAAATATATTACTACTAGGGCTGTCCCCGATTAACAGTAGAAGTATAGTATCTTTTTACAGTAGAAGTACAGTATAGTATCTGTTTACAGTAGAAGTACAGTATAGTATCTGTTTACAGTAGAAGTGCAGTATAGTATCTTTTTACAGTAGAAGTACAGTATAGTATATTTTTACATTAGAAGTACAGTATAGTATCTGTTTACAGTCGAAGTACAGTATATTATCGGTTTACAGTATAAGTACAGTATAGTATATTTTTACAGTAGAAGTACAGTATAGTATCTGTTTACAGTATACGTACAGTATACTATCTGTTTACAGTAAAAGTACAGTATGGTATCCGTTTACTAACCAAGCTAACCTGAAACAAGCTAACCTGAACCAAGCTAAACTTACCTGAAATAGTCACTGCAGTCACACAAGAGGGCCTTGTGGGCATTCAACTCGGTGCTGTTGACTTTAATAACCACATCACAGAACCTTCCCTCCAGATGCAGCTCATTAAGCATTGTAGATGATATTGTTTCCTTTTCCATGTGGAGATTTTAAATTGTATCTATAGAATATATTCAAGCTTACAGACAAGTAGCCGGAAACAACAAGTGATATCTTCACTTGGTCTTCTGAGATCTGAGATCTTGAGAATTGAGAATTGTTTAATATGTACATTTCAAATGTTCTAGAATGTTTGATTATGACATCATACTGTGACATCACAAATGTTATAGCATGTTTGATTATGACATCATACTGTCACAACGGAACATGTTTGAGTTGAATAATATAAATAATATGTTGACATTAAAAAAGAACAAATAAAATGATAAAAAATTACATAAAACAATGATACAAATTATAATAAAATATTTAAGTAAAATGTATAGAAATAAAGAAAAATAAGACAATGAAATAAAGATAATAATTCATTTAAAAGCTATTTTAAAAAGGTAAGTTTTGAGCAGTGCCAACCGAGTCTGCTGGCCTAACAGACTGTAGGGTAAGCACTTAGGGGTCTGTAGGGTAAGCACTTATTCCCTCCGCCCTGAACATTTATGGAGATGTATGGGCCTTTTAAGTCAGTGATAAAAGTGTCTTTCAAGGATAAGTGAGCTCCTGCACTGATTATTATAGTTTATTATTCAATATTTGATCACCAAAAAAAACCCCAAAAACATAAAAAGGCCCCTCCCCGCCCAAAAAGGGCCCCCAAAAATATCACAGGCCCGGTGCCCTTTTCAGCCTTTGAGCACCTGCCCCTCTAAAGTCCTGTGCACGTCCCTGGTCATACTAACTCATTGGCAGAGGTAGCGGGTGGAAGTCGATGGGTGGGGATTTGGACGTTATGGACAGCGACTCCTACAGGTCGGTTGGGGGACACCTGCACAGCAGAGACAGGAAGTGGCGGGGGTAGCGTGAGCCTCCCACACGTTACACCTCTCCACTGAGAGTCCGCGCTGGCAGGTGAAAAGATGCGACAGGCTGCCTCCTCGTGTATCGGAGGGGACACGTGATGCAAGGCTTCTATCCTCCCTACAACCGACCAGTGGGGGGCATAGTCGAGCAACGTTCAAGACAGGCGAGGGAGAATTGGAAACTCGAAATTGGGATGGCAGCTTTCTGGTCCTCCATATTTGAGCTCTACTCAGAGGAGCTAGCTTGCAGGTCGGATACTTGAACCCTTTCACTGCCACACGACAGCCGGTTAACCCTTTCACTGTGACAATACAGAAGGTTAGCCCTTTACTATCGCACAACCGATGGCGATGCTCCATCATTAGCATTAGTAAAGGGTTAACCTTCTGTCGTGTGGCAGTGAAAGGGTTAACCATGTCATTTTCTAGGGCGGCTAGGTGGTGCAGTGGACAAGGCACTCACCACCAATGCTGGAGAGGCTGGGTTCGCGTGTTCGAATCCAGCTCTCCACATTGTTTTCAGTTTTGCTGGTCGTCCGTACTAATACAATTGGCAGTATTAGAGGGTGGGAAAGCTGATGGGTGGGTCCTGGGTGTTGTAAACAGAAAAAAAAATACTCCTACAGTTCGGTCGGGGCGCCTGCTCAGCGAAGGAAGGATCTAGAGGGAGGTAGTGTGACCTTCCACACGTTACACTCTCCCAGTGAGAATCTGAGCTGTCAGGCTGGCTGCCGGCTGGCTGCGCATGTGTCGGAGAATAGCATGTGATAGTGTCCGGCCTCTCGGACCAACAGTAGGGGGGGGTGCGCAACAACCAGGAAGGGAGTTGGGAATTGGCATAACGACTAACAGTGGGATGGGAGAAAAATCGGAAAAAGAGGAGGGGAAAAAGATAATATTAAAAAAAAAAAAACATGTCATTTTCTGGGACTTGTTGGTGTTCTCTCTCGGGGGATTCTGATCTACCAGAAGCACAGCTGAACTGTATTGCTGTATTTGCTTACTCCTCCCTTCTAGCAAGGTGTCTCATTCTTCTAACTGGAAAAATGATCGTCCTCCCTCAGGTGGATTTGTGATGTTATGTATTGTTTAAAAGTGGAAAAGATAAAATACACTATGCCGTCCGGAGCCCCGTGGCGATTTAGGCCTCAGAGGACAGAGGATTGTAAACAAACCGATGTACTTTCTAAGAGCTTTATATATCATTTATAGTGTTGCTATCTGTCCATTCTCATTGTCACTTGAGTGCATAAACCGTGCCTTCATAATGGCTTAAAGAAAATAAAAATCCATCGGTTGGTTGTCATTTTATAGCGTTGTGAATATAAGGTATATTGCGCTTTTCGTCTAGGCTTTTCTGCAGGAGGCTGCAAAAAAGGCTAAACGTTGGCGCCGTTATATCAAACGCCATTTCTGCTGTATATATACGAATGAAATAAAACAAACTGCGTAGCATCCGGACTATTACAGAGCATATATGGATGAAATGGGGGCGGCAGGGAACGCCGATCAGTATTATTGATTAGCAATATAGTGTGCGTTCCGGTAGCCAATGTCAGTAGTCTATCACGTTAGGTTATAAAACAATGTCCAATCCAGCTGTAATTTGGGGTAATATTATCCTACCATCAGGCCATGTGATCGCCGGCAGCATTTCCTCACCAGTCATCGGATTCTGGTAGAACGATATGCACATTGGCTAATCATAAATCCCATTATTCCACGCTGAAAAAAACTTTTGGCAAGCTGATCCAAGATGGAGGGTCTTCTTTTGGAATCACGGATCTATGATCCGCCCACAGGACTGTAAAAGCATTTTTTTTTTAAATCCCATCAATGATACTGCAGTGGAGCGATGGCGCCCCTAAGCGGATCTGGCCGGTACTGCATGTTTCGAAAATCAAATATGTGGAAAGATCCTGCTAGTGGATCGGGTACCTAATAAGCGTTATAAATATGGAATAAAACAATAACAACTCGTCACGAGTATACTCGTGGCTCTGGACCACAACGCATGGAATCGAAACACGTATATACTCGTGAACGGACGCCATAGTGTTAATGAGAGTTGCTGGAAGAGGGTCAAGCGAGCAGGTTGAAGGTTTAGCTGCACCAACCAATTTTGAGAGGATACTAAGACGTTTTCAAGGCAGGATAGCGTATGGCTGGATTGCTTAGCAGAGGGAAGGCCCATCAGAGGCTGGGAGGGACTCTGATTGGAGAGTAAGCCTTCAATTTCATCTCTTTTGGGATACATTTTCTCGGTAAAGAATTCAATGAAGTCATTGGCCGAAAACGCATTTAGTGCTGTTGGTTGTTTCTGAGTAAGTTTTGCAACTGTATCAAACAGAAACTTTTAGTTATTTTTGTTTTCATTGAGCCTGGAAAAGTATGAGGTTTTTGGCAAGTGAGAGTGCCTTTTTTGTATTTATGTAGACTGTCATTATTCCAGGCAAGGCGGAACACTTCGAGTTTGGTTGAACACCATTTATGTTCAAGTTTGCGGCATGCCTTTTTCATGGTACGAGTTTCCTCCGTAAACCAGGGAGTTTGTTTTTGCAGACCACGTTTCTTTTTAGGCTTAAGAGGAGCAATGGTGTCAAGCGTGCTACGAAGGGCAGCGTTAAGAGATCAAACAGGCCGGAATAAGAAAGGAAGGGAGAGAGGTTATCCGGTAGGTGTTGAACAAGTGTTGGGACAGTGGAGGCATTGATACGACGGCTCATGTAGGATTCCATTTTGATGAGGTAATGGTCTGATATGGGCAGGAACATAAGGAGAAACGGTCAAGTCTGACACAGTGAGACCGCGGGCTAGGACTACGTCAAGGGTGCTCCCACCACGGTGAGTGGGTCGGCGGACAGTTTGAATGAGACCGAAAGAGTCAACAATGTCAGTTTTGTTGAAATTAATGTTAAAATCACCAACAATTAGTAGGTTATCCAGCCGGTGTGGAGAACTCATCTAGAAAGAGGGAGTACTTTGGCAAGTAACTTGACTTTGGAACAATATCTAACCACTGTACAGTGGTTAAACAGGCTAGAGAGAGATAAAGAGAGAGAGAGAGAGAGAGAGAGAGAGAGAGAGAGAGAGAGAGAGAGAGAGAGAGAGAGAGAGAGAGAGAGAGAGAGTCAGACAGATAGATAGATAGATAGATAGATAGATAGATAGATAGATAGATAGATAGATAGATAGATAGATAGATAGATAGATAGATAGATAGATAGATAGATAGATAGATAGATAGATAGATAGATAGATAGATAGATAGATAGATAGATGGATGGATAGATAGATAGATAGATAGATAGATAGATAGATAGATAGATAGATAGATAGATAGATAGATAGATAGATAGATAGATAGATAGATAGATAGATAGATAGATAGATAGATAGATAGATAGATAGATAGATAGATAGATAGATAGATAGATAGATAGATAGATAGATAGATAGATAGATAGATAGATAGATAGATAGATAGATAGATAGATAGATAGATAGATAGATAGATAGATAGATAGATAGATAGATAGATAGATAGATAGATAGATAGATAGATAGATAGATAGACAGATGCAGACGGTCACACTGCTGTCTGAGAGTAGATTATGTGATGGAGAGGGGGCGGGCTAAGAGGGGTGGGATGGGGGGGTCAGGGTGCTCTCCAGGAATGTAAACATTGTCTGCTCCAGGGCTTGAGTTCAAAGTAGGACTCTCCTCCTTAACCTCCTCTCAGCAGCAGGCCCTTGTTCAGATCACACACACACACACACAAACACACACACACACACACACACACGCACACGCACACGCACACGCGCACGCACACACGCACACACACACACACACACACACACGCACACTGACCAATGGCAAGTGTTATTGAGTGCTCATCATCCCCACGGTCCGTCAGCCATTCCTGACACTATCCCTGATGTTCACTGCCTCGTTGCCTTTGAAGTCATGACACGGATCTGATTGACTGGCGAAGCAGACACACATATAGCTAGAGAGGATGTAGTATATAGAGACGTAGCCCATAGAGACGTTATGTTTAGGGTTGGGTACCGTTCACATTTGAACCGATACCGGTACCTTTTTTCGGTACTTTAGTGTCTAAAAATTGTATCTACCTACCTCAGTTGTAAAAAAAAATCCAAACTTCAAATTATTTATCATCATTATTATGTATTGAGAACTATTTGTTAATATATATATAATATTGCAGCGAGCGTTGTCGGCATCTAGCTTTGTAAAGTGTAACCACACTTGAGACAGTTTTCGGCTTGCCATCACCCCGACTGCTTTGTTGTTGAATCAAGTCAAATCCTAGGTAAGCGTGTATTGTGCGCGTGAACGTGTGAGGATGGGGTTCTTGTGGAGCCCAATAGCGAACACAGGAGTAGAGAGAATGGAGCGGTTTAAGGTGTTTTAATAGTTTCCCCCCAAACAGACAAGTATCACATGTAGGAATGTATAACAGACGGGGATGAATGTTCTTGGGGGGATAGCACAGGCGTACTCCTTGTGCAGTACGAGATGGTTCTTGAGTTGGTGCACTCCTCGTGCAGTATGAGAGGATGGTAGACACCGGCTGTGTCGGGGTGGAGAACAGGAACCTCGTGGTCAGCACCAGGGGTCCATACGGGCAATGCTGGAACGGAGGTCCTGGGTGACGCTGGAGCCGAGGTCCTTGGGCAGAAGAGAGGGAGGTTAGGACAGGGAATAACACAAGAGCGGGTCAGCAGGGCTTCAGGTCGAGACGTCGTACCTGGGTTTGCAGTTTTAACACTGCGACGCCGGATGACAGGCTCTGCCAGATGATATAGAGCCTGCTTGATGAGGTAATCCCTTGCAGCTGCGCTGATTGCTCCTCATCAGGCAGGCTCGCGCCCTGATCGTGACAGAACGTTGATGTGAACGTGCGGCACACTTCATATAGGTTTCGTTTCGCAGTAAACGAAACGTTGACACCATCAGACTGTTGACACTACTTTTTATGTGGCACCGGTGGATCTCACGTGAATCGGTACTCGGCAGTACCGACATGATTCGGTCGGTACCCTTAAAAGTACCGGATTCGGTACCACATCCCTAGTTATGTTCACATTATAGTACCTTGTCCTTTAAAGAGGACGTAGCCCTATATATTAGATACGTTATGTTCACATTATGGAGCACCTGCTGCAGCATGAGTTAAAGAGATCAGACATGACTGTTCTGCTATGATCTGCCATCTCATACTCTCATTATTAGATGGGTTCCCTGGCTATGGAAAAGACTGCATGTGTACATATGAGACGGAAAATAGATATTCATTCATTCAATCTTCATTTCAACTGGAGAATTCATTCTCAATGACGTGGAGCATAATACATAATAAATACATAAAAAAATACAATAGATATACAATAAATGCAAAACATATTTAAATACAATCTTGTGAAATCTTACAAAATATTGAGGTTTACAGTTTTGTTGATGTTCCACATATCATTAAATTAATCATTAGTATTAGTAGCGATTTAAGCAGTCAATACATGCCCATCTAACTGTGTAACGCAGAAGTATCACGGCATGTCCTTTTGTCTGTAGGTCTGTCTGTCTTCCCATTTGTCTGTAGGTCTGCCTCTCTGTCAATACATCTGGTATGCTATATTATATTGTGGTCGTAGTAATATCTTCTCTGGAGACAGTGCAGTAAGCAGTACAGTGAGTCGGAGTCAGTTTTGCGTTGACCAATCGCCATCTGAACGGACAGTCTTGAGTAGCCATAGTACAACCCCAAATACTACCTACAAGATTAGCTAGTGTAACATCCTTCAAACAATCAATCAAATCCTTTATTTAACCAGATAAGCATCATTGAGATTAAAATCTCCTTTCAAGAGCGATCTGGCCAACAAGCAAGGCAGCAGAAAGTTTCAACATAAAAAAAAACATCTCAATAAAATACAGATAAAACATTCTCAGCAGGATCCAATTTCAGGCAAGTTATCAAACACAGTTGCACTGTCCGGGGGAACTGAATTCATAGGTTTTTAAGATGGTTTTAAATTCTCCGAGGGTGACCAGTCCTGGCAAATTTAGGTCCTCCTGTCCTGTATCTTGTTCCAGGATGAAGGAGCAGCATATTTAAAAGCCCTTTTTCCCAATTCAGTTCTCATATTGGGAACATCCAGTTTCAGAGCATCTTGGGAACAAAGGGCATACTTGTTTTGCTTAGTGCACAGAAACACGCTTAGGCAGGGCCGGACTGGGGAAATAATTCATACCGGGAGATATAGCGCGAAATATATCCCCAATCAGGCCACTTTTTAAGCGGGGGGTCTGGGGGTCCTCCACCCGGAAATTTTTTGTTACAAAGACTTAATTTCCTGCATTCTGGTGAATTTTAGTGCATGTGAATCACAAACTAATGAGCCAACAATTGCTTAGTACAATGTACTGTTATGAACCTCAAATAAAACTGTTGTGGCACTAGCAATGGTACTCTCTCTCCACCTTCAAAAAGAAAAAAGCAAGAGCACAACGTATTTTTCTATTTACTATTATAATACAGTTAACCACTCTCTCCACCTATTCAAACAAGGCAAGAGCACAATACCATATTCACTTTACTGATGCACTACCCATCAACAGTTAAAATAGCCCTTTACACAAACATTAAATAACAGACCTTTCATTACAATACTATAATAACAGTAGCCACTGCCAGAATAGTGACACATGTATCACGTGTGGTGAGCACACGCATGCATGCACAACAAAGACAGAAGATTGCGTTGTCTCAATCATTTTAACTATAAAATGAGCTCAAAGTATGAGCTCACTGACTGAAATTTCCAACAAAAAGCATCAATTGTCAAATAATATTGATCACATTAACTAGACTAGATGTTTTTGAGGAAATTAGAAAGGGAACAACAACTTAACCCTTGTGTCTGATCAGATTATAATTTTTTTGATAACTTTGCAGTGATTATGTTTGTAGCCAATGTGGCAAAGGTGTGTTATCTTTGAATTAATTTTGACTCTCTCTTTCATAAATTGTTTATTCAACTTCAGCCCCAATCATAACCACCACATATTGTTTTTTGTAATGTCAGATTTAACAACTCCTTTTGGGAGTGTGCCATCTGCCATTCCATTCGCCGCCTCCACTGTCAATCAGTTGTATCGCCTGGTCCCGCCTCCACCAATCACAAGCGGCAGCACGGCTCCATTGTGTGTGTGTGTCCGCGTGAGGGAGAGATAGTCAGATAGTTCTCCAACTCTGTCGCAGACAGTGAAATCCTGGTTGTTCCCCACCCACCTGGTTATCTAAAAACTATCGCGCCGGGCCGCAGCCACAACTAGAAACAATGACCTGGCAAAAAAAAAAAAAAAAAAAGTACAATAAAAAAAATATATAATTTTTTTTTTATATAATTTTTTTTTTTTTATCTGTGCAGGCCAGGCCACCGGAAAAACTCCCGGTGCTCCCGATGGCCAGTCCGGGCCTGCGCTTAGGTATGAGGGAACCAGCCTAAGCAGAGCTTTGTGCACAAGAGAGAGCCATTGTGAAAATCTGCATGCTTGTAGAGATAGGCAACTAGCAGGCCCGGACTGGCCATCGGGACGTTCGGGACGAATCGCGATGGGCCGGAACGGAAGTAAAGTGGGCTGGTCCAAAAATAAAGAAAAACATTAATTTTAATTTTTTTGAAATTCAATTTTTTTTGGATGGGGGGGTTCGACTGGCCCATTTAGTCCACTCCGATCAGCCCACTTTGGTAGGGTAGGGCTGAAAAAGTTAGATGTAAAAATGAAAATTGCCACAGAAAGATGCTTAAAAATATAGCCTACTAGCTCTTGCTGTAATTTCAGTCATCTCCCAGGCTACATGGTCTGTACGGCGGGCCGGTGTGGGCCAGTGTGAGTCGGTGTGGGCCACTAATGTGGGCCGGTATGTGGGCCGGTGTGTGGGCCGGTGTGTGGGCTGGTGTGTGGGCCGGTGTGTGGGCCGGTGTGTGGGCCAGTGTGTGGGCCAGTGTGTGGGCCACTAATGTGGGCCGGTGTGTGGGCCGGTATGTGGGCCAGTGTGTGAGTCGGTGTGTAGGCCGGTGTGTGAGTCGGTGTGTGGGCCAGTGTGTGGGCCGGTATGTGGGCCGGTTTGTGGGCCAGTGTGTGAGTCGGTGTGTAGGCCGGTGTGTGAGTCGGTGTGTGGGCCAGTGTGTGGGCCGGTATGTGGGCCGGTTTGTGGGCCGGTGTGTGGGCTGGTGTGTGGGCCAGAGTGTGGGCTGGTGTGTGGGCTGGTGTGTGGGCTGGTGTGTGGGCCGGTGTGTCGGCTGGTGTGTGGGCTGGTGTGTGGGCCGGTGTGTGGGCCGGTGTGTGGGCCAGTGTGTGAGTCGGTGTGTGGGCCACTAATGTGGGCCATTAATGTGGGCCGGTATGTGGGCCGGTTTGTGGGCCGGTGTGTGGGCCAGAGTGTGGGCTGGTGTGTGGGCTGGTGTGTGGGCCGGTGTGTGGGCCAGTGTGTGAGTCGGTGTGTGGGCCACTAATGTGGGCCACTAATGTGGGCCGGTATGTGGGCCGGTTTGTGGGCCGGTGTGTGGGCCAGAGTGTGGGCTGGTGTGTGGGCTGGTGTGTGGGCCGGTGTGTGGGCCGGTGTGTGGGCCGGTGTGTGGGCCAGTGTGTGGGCCGGTGTGTGGGCCAGTGTGTGGGCTGGTGTGTGGGCCAGAGTGTGGGCTGGTGTGTGGGCCGGTGTGTGGGCCGGTGTGTGGGCCGGTGTGTGGGCCGGTGTGTGGGCCGGTGTGTGGGCCAGTGTGTGGGCCGGTGTGTGGGCCGGTGTGTGGGCCGGTGTGTGGGCCAGTGTGTGGGCCGGTGTGTGGGCCAGTGTGTGGGCCGGTGTGTGGGCCGGTGTGTGGGCCGGCAGTGGCGCCGGCCGGATTAAATTCCATAGTACGCATGCTCGCTCGCACAGAAACAGTCCATCCAGATGATGTAGCCTACACAGCGCTCTACTACAGATACACTACCCAGAGCGCAACGACACACATAGGTGACAATAGTGTGTGTGTGCGTGCGGGCCGGAGCGACTCTGAACGTCTCAGGCTGAATTTGTGTCCCCTAGCCTATCCGTGACATCGAACGAGAGAAACTCAATGCCATTTGAAGCATACCGCGTAGCCTAATTCTCCTAATTCTCTGACACCGTAGCCTATTCTCTGACAATATAAGACAATATAGGGGGGGGGGGGGGGGGTCTATGGCTGAACGTGCTCCTCATCTTAGCTAGTTCCTCATAGAGTGGATGGGAGCAGCTCTCCAGGATAGCATCCAGCTTCTTTCTCATCCTCCTCTCCGCAACCACCTCCAGTTTGACTCCCACTATGGAGTTACAGTAGCCTTTCCTCACCATTATCCCGGCTCACTGACTCACATCCTGGCCACACAGCCGCCTTGTTCTCGCCTCTACGGGACGCCAACAGGGACAAGAAGGGAGAATTAGTGGTGAAAAGAGCAAATAAATAAGTGCTTCAATACATGAAGGCCCAGCGACAAAGGCCACTAAGGACGAGAATGAGAGAGAGAGAGAGAGAGAGAGAGAGAGAGAGAGAGAGAGAGAGAGAGAGAGAGAGATTTTTTTTCTTTTTGCATTTCTTGATGAAAAATAAAGAGTGGAGCTCAAAGGGAGATGGGGGAAGAGAGAATGGTGTGGCTATGAGAAAGGTTTTAATGAGGCGGATGGTGGTGTGTGTGTGTGTGTCTGTCTGTGTGTGTGTGTGTGTGTGTGTGTGTGTGTGTGTGTGTGTGTGTGTGTGTGTGTGTGTGTGTGTGTGTGTGTGCGCGTGCGCGCGCGTGTGTGTGTGTGTGTGTGCTCGTGCGCACATGCTTCCTCATCTGCGACCAGACACTCGGAACATCCTATAGAGATAATACTCCAAACTTCGTGCCCCCCCCCCCCCCCCCTCAGGGGAGTTGGATGTACGTGCGTTATGAGCGGGTGATGATGATGACAAGACAAACGATGCTGACCGCGGGGACATAAAACAAGCTCTAAAGGAGTCTTCCATTGTCTGTTGTCCTCAAAGTCCTCTAGGTCTTTGCCTATCAGTGTCAGCAGACCCAATCTGCAGAGCGGCAGGGGGCCATTTTGGCTCTATTGTCAACGGCTCGGTTGGAAACTGGGTGGAACACTTACTTACAGCGACTAGGGAACAATACTGCGTCGTTTGATCCACATCATGGGTTCAGGACACAGCGGTCGCATTATCGTCGGTGTTACACATCACACTTTTTACATCATGTGAGCCACCGTTCCAAAAAACTTTAAGAAGGCCCCTTTCTTACCAAAGCATGGTGCATAAAAGGCCCCTTTTTGCCCTCCTGCGTAAATCAATAAAATATGTAATTGGTTTTGCACCATTTCCACGTGTTTTACAGCTCGGCTTTTGTTTTAAAAGACACAGTTCTTTTTTTGTTGTTGCCCCGGATCAGGTCAGTATACAATTTGGCCCCTCTATCTAATTAGAAAAAGGTTATTTTGATAGCAGACATCTCTGTCTGCCAACAACAGGTAATTGCAATCAAATAACTGCTGTGGCATTGTGCCATGTTGGTTGCAAAACCACATCATGAGAACCAGGGGTGTAAAGTACTTGAGTAATTGTACTTTGTTACAATACTTAAGTACAGTTTTGGGGGATTTGTACTTTACTTGAGTATTATTAGGTTTTTATACTTGTACTTTTACATTTCAGAGAAAAAAAAACATACTTACATTTAAAATGCAGACCTACAAATCTCGCAGGTCCAACAATTTGTTTCTCTGGCCGAACTAACATTAACGTTATTAATCCTGCGGCCGCAATTTATTTAAAAACAGCCAATCAAATCCCCATAAATGGAAAATGAACCCGCCCATACCCATGCTGATTGGTCTAGAAAGCGGGGATCTTTGATTAAACACCTGCTATCAGAAAGAATAGACAGTCAGAAAAAATACTTTACTTTAACTTTTTTGTACATTTAAAAGTAGAATGTTTTTTTTACTTTTACTCAAGTGTGTTTTTAGCCAGATACTTTAGCCAAGACTTTTACTTGAGTACGATTTTGAGACGGTAGCCTACCCATACTTTCACTTAAGTATAATTTCTGGGTACTTTTTACACCCCTGCCGATTGGCCACTGCAGTGTGGGCAGGGATTGCATCACGGCAAAAGTTGACTTGAGTTCAACCTTCTCGTGAAACACAGCTCTGTTTTCTTTTGGGCAAAACCCAATGTGGTAGCAACTGCATGAGGCCAATGCAACTGCTCCCATTCAAAAGATGGGGAAACCTGCGTTTTCTTTTTCATTTAAAACGTATTTTCTGATTAGATATGAACAAGCTCTAATGAACAGCAAGGCAAAAGTTTGGTCAAGTCACATTCTCTTACCCCACAAAGCCCCCTTTAGTGTGTCACGCCAGATAATTGTCTGTTAGGGATGATGCCTTGCTCACGGGCAAACAGTGACCCACACACACCACAGACAAAGAGCCAGGCTAAATGCACAGACCAACCAGTTGTTCCAAATGGCCACACTAAAAACAGGCAGAACTCAAGGAATGCAGCTATAGGTGGACAAACCGCTATTCTCTCCGTGTTTATAATATCGTGTTTTGTTTGCCTGTGCCCCCCAATCCACGTCATCTGCACATTTGTCCATGTCTAGAATCGCCGGGCCAATTATGTAGCACCAGTGTTCTGCAGTGTTGGCGACAGAGAGAGAAAAAAAAGGGCAATTAAGCAGTGTTTGCACCATGCTTGGACAGACAGGCAGCCATAGGCCTTGCCAATTACCTCCCACATGAGGAGAGAGAGAAAGAGAGAGCGCGAGAGAGAGAGAAAAAGAGAGAGAGAGGACAGAGCGATTAGAACCACACACTTGTTCTTCCATCTGCCCTCTCTATCCCTTCAATCCCGTCTACATTGGTAGACATCACAGAAGTCCCCCATTGTGCATCTATCCTCCATTAGCACTACAGCAGAGCAGACATCGCAGCCTATTCTCCCTCAAAAAGGGCAAGTGAATAGGTATATTGTAACAATACACTTGTCTCTTGTCTCTCCATCAGTTGGTTGCCAAGTCATTCCTTGTTTATCCTGTTGGCTAGAAGTATATACAGCATTTCAATTGTATTTCACACAATGTGACAAAACTGCTTTGTGGCTGCCATTTTGTGTCCCTCATATTCGGTTTAATAACATTTGGGACACAACATGGCGCGCACGTGAAGAGCCATTCTTCTGGGAGGTGGGACACCAGTGTCAAAGAGTGGGACGGACGTTCGCCGACTACAGCACATCTGCGCCTCTGTCTCCCCCTTCATCCCCCTCATCCTTCTCCTTGGTTCTGTATTCCTCTCTCCTTTTCCATCCATCGCTCCCTTCTCGAAGCTGAGGAATGTCCCTTCTTCTCTGGTCTTTGGGAAGCCAGCCTCTGACATTGAATAGAGAACCCGGAGAGGCAGCGGAGATGAAGAATTTAGCATGAAAGCAGATGTACGGTAGATGGTGCCTGGTGTCAATCAATTACAGCGTTCGTTTACTACTACTGTACCTACTCGGCTAAACGTTTCAGTTCCAGAGCTTCCTGCAGATACGCTACGGCCACTGACCTCCTGGCCCCTCGATGAGATCACAATCGCTTTAACAACGTCTGTGTAGAAGAGAAGTCGCTTCTTGATAACGGCGACTAACAAGGCCTCGCCTATCTCTCCAAATGTGGGGAGTCATCATCCGTATCCAAGAACAATTCCCACGTATCATAATTGTTCTTTTATATTTTAAGTTGCCGGTAAATGACTTATGACACAGATCGGTTAACGGTTCATCTGAAGTACTCCATCTCCTCATTATATAGTGTCTCTGGTTTTCAATGCCACAGGTCACAAACCACACGTTACGTTTCTATAAGGAGAGACTGTACTATTGATTTCCCCCAGCAGCCAGTATACAGCTGCTCACTCTCAGTTGAATGGGTTTGGGATTCAGCCTGGGATTCTGGTCTAATGATATCACTGGGTTCGTTGGCAGCAAAAACGCTTTCCCAATTAAATTGGCCCTTGATTCATTTCTATTGACTGTATGTGAGATACGGTGATCGAGAAGCGCGGTGATAGAGAGCGCGATGCGTGTGGTTAGTGCGGGTAACCACACCGATGATTAACTTTGTAGCCGTGATTCACTCTGAAAACGGAAACACTCTAAAAATAAAACATTATAAAAATAACCAGTGCAAATTATGTTAATTCAGACGGGAAGAAGCTGATTGTGGAATGTTAATGTCAGGAGTGTCATTTTCGTCAGCTTCAGATGTGTCATTTGATTTGTTATAACTGTTTTAGTGCTGCACCCTCTCTGAGCACAGCAGACTCTCAGGCGTTGAGGAGGCGTGGCCTTCTGTTCATTGTAAGGAATACTATAATGTGAAGGTATCATAATAATACGTGACGCTTTCAAATGTAAACAAATTCATTGGACCAGTATGATCGGTTGCTATGGGAGATCAACATTGGCTAACCTGTGCTAGCAGGTGATAATAAATCACAGTGCCTGTGGATGTTTTTGAAACACTCAAATGAGCTGAATTGTAGCAACGTTTTTTTCCACCTTTTTCCACCATGTAGGCTACATGCAATAGCAACTGAGGTGCATAAGAACAGTTTTTAAAAATGTAAATAGAATAGAGCTAAGAACAACAACAACTAAATAAAAAGCATAGGGAAACGAGCGCTGGTAGGAAAATAAGATAAAGGCAAAATGTCAAGGCTCAGAGCTCAAAATATCAGAGTCATATTCCATTTGGATGAATGTATGTATTCCGCTCGGATCCATTTGGAGTAGGGGGGCGACGTAGAGAAGATCACACCACCTTGGCCATCACCATGAGACAGCCACCACCTTGGCCATCACCATGAGACAGCCACCACCTTGGTCATCACCACAAGACATCCACCACCCTGATCATCACCACGAGACATCCACCACCTTGGTCATCACCACGAGACATCCACCACCCTGATCATCACCACGAGACATCCACCACCTTGGTCATCACCACGAGACATCCACCACCCTGATCATCACCACGAGACATCCACCACCTTGGTCATCACCACGAGACATCCACCACCTTGGCCATCACCACGAGACATCCACCACCTTGGTCATCACCACGAGACATCCACCACCTTGGCCATCACCACGAGACATCCACCACCTTGGTCATCACCACGAGACAGCCACCACCTTGGCCATCACCACGAGACATCCACCACCTTGGCCATCACCACGAGACATCCACCACCCTGATCATCACCACGAGACATCCACCACCTTGGTCATCACCACGAGACATCCACCACCTTGGCCATCACCACGAGACATCCACCACCTTGGTCATCACCACGAGACATCCACCACCTTGGCCATCACCACGAGACATCCACCACCTTGGTCATCACCACGAGACAGCCACCACCTTGGTCATCACCACGAGACATTCACCACCTTGGTCATCACCACGAGACATCCACTCACAGAGAGACAGGGAGGCAGGGAGATGGGGACAGGGGTTAGATATTTCCTGTGTTTGTAGTGGGCGGACATAGGAGCAATAGATACATGTAGTAAGCATATATATGAATAGAATAGAAGTACTTAGCCCAGCAATGAAGTAGAGCAGGCATGGTTTGGACGTTGTAGGTCGGACAGAAGACAGTATGAAGCTGATCCATGACCTCAGTGGTGCTCATAAACAATATGGGGTAGAACAGTCACTGCAGTCTGTATAAATGACATACTAACACTCGAGTCAATGACTCAGAGATATAGGGAGACAGGGAGAGGGGTTATAGAGTTCCCATGTTTGCAGTGGGCAGACATAGGAGCAATAGATACATGTAATAAGCATATAATATGCATTAGTGCTGTCAATCGATTAAAATATTTTATCTGATTAATCGCATGATTGTCCATATAACTCGCGATTAATCGCAAATTAATCACTTTTTAAATTTTTTTTATCTACCTTAAACGGATCTTTTTCAAGTTCCAAGTTTTAATACTCTTATCAACATGAGAGTCAACAAATGCTTGCTTTATGCAGCCATTTAACACAAAAGGATGACCCTCATGCATTGCAAATTTGCATCAAATTCAAAACAGAGTGATGCACAAAATAACTTAAAAGAAAATAATAATTTAAAACAATGAATAATGTGTGCATGAAATAATACGGAAAAGAAAATGTTAGGAACTTGTTACATTCACCCACACAAGGGCTGAGTAATCACACCCCCCCCCCCCCCCTCTCTCTCTCACACGCACACTCTCCCAGCTCTCTTTCTCTCTTGCCCCTTCCTTATCTCTCTCACCCCCCCCTCTCTTTCTCTCTCTCTCTCTATCTATCTCACTCACACACACACACACACACACACACACACACACACACACACACACACACACACACACACACACACACACACACACACACACACACACACACACACACACACACACACACACACACACACACACACACACACACACACACACACACACACACACACACACACACACACACACACACACACACACACACACACACACACACACACACAGTGTACAGTTTTAAGTACCTCAGAGTCCACATATCCGAGGACTTGACATGGACCACACACATTGACAGTGTTGTGAAGAAGGCACGGCAACGCCTCTACTTCCTCAGGCGCCTAAGGAAGTTCCAAGTCAGTCAGAAGATCCTTAAGAACTTCTACTCATGTACAATAGAGAGCATCCTGACTGGCAATATCACCTCCTGGTTTGGGAATAGCACCGCACAAGACCATAGCAGACTACAGAGAGTGGCTCGTTCAGCCGAGCGCACAATTGGAGGGGGGCTTCCCACTCTCCAGAACATTTACAACAAAAAAGGGAAAGAGAATTATCAAAGACTCCAGCCACCCAAACAACTGCCTCTTTGAACTGCTGCGGTCAGGCAAGCGATACTGGAGTCTCATGGCAAGCACAGAAAGACTCCCCAGGCCATCAGGTTGCTCAATGAACAATAACACTATGCAACAACCATCAAATGCACTCACAGCACACACATCCACACGCACACACTAACTTTAAACAAACAACTCACTGCAGCACCCACTCTACACACTTTAGAACACCTAGACACACTTTATATTTATTGGCAAAGAATTTGCACTACAACCCATACCTAAATTGTACCTAAATTGTACCTCATCCCATTTCTGCTTTGCACTATATAGTATATTGTATATTAGTATATTGTATAGTATATTGTATGGTAACTCAGTTACTTCTACCCTGCATTGAACATTGTACATATGTACATACTGAACACTTGTGCCTACGTACGTGACTTCTATTTTATACTTGCTATACTTATTTTATTTTATTTTATACTTATCTATTTTTGTCTAGCACAGTCTCTGGAGCGTAACAGAAAGAAGCATTTTGTATAAAAGTATTCTGTACTTCTGTATGACAACTAATAAAGAAACTTGAAACTTGAGAGACAGGGACAGGGTTAGAAAATCTCCCACATGGGAGCAAATAACAGACATCCTAACTGAACTAGACAGATTAGACTAAAGGTCTATCCCCGACCAGGTGAGATCAGGGTAGGTTGAAGGAGAGAGAGAAAAGATGGGTCTTTAGCAAAGGATTTAAAAGCTTCGACAGAGAAGGCGCCGCTGACAACGGCAGGTAATTTATTCCACAGGTAGGGAGCGCGGTAGGCAAAGGCTCTGTTGCCAGCGGATTCGTTTTTTACCCTAGGGATCGATAGGAGCCCTGCATTTTGTGAGCGCAGAGCACGAGCGGGCGAGTATCATTAAATGAGATCGGATAGATAGAGCGGTGCAAGCCCATTTAACATTTTGTAAGTGAGGAGTAGCACTTTAAAGTCAGATCTGGCCTGAATGGGAAGTCAGTGTAGGGAGGAGGACAACATTGGTGTGATATGATCAAATTTAACTGACTAAAAGATTAACTGACGGGCCAATCAGGGTAGATTATGTAATGTTTTCAGGGAAGCAAGTTGGTTATCTGAAATGGTTTGATTCTGTTGATATTCAGGGGGTAGAGATCAAAGGGCTTTAGTCAGCATTTTCACAACAACAACACTAACATCTTGGGACTTAAAAGATGTACTTAAAAAATGCAGTGAGATTGAAAAAGATTTCATTGTACTGAATCTATAAGAAATACTAATGTATGAAACATGTGAAAAAATAGTAATGAAACTTACTGCAAATCACGAGGACACATTTATTAATTCTACAAATAAGCCCATCAGGCTATTGTCAGTGGACTGAAGATAATAGAGGGAATTCTGGGAGCATCATGAAATTCACAGAACTCCGAAATAACTTAATGAACTTATAAGGAATTGTCCTCGTAATATGACAAGATGTTATCAAAAACAGCTATAATACAGTTTAAACTGGCTCGTTAGGACAAGAGACAATCCCTCGCACGGCCCTTCTCTTTATTATTAATGTACTCATTATTGATTAATTAATAATGTCCTCTTTCTCAATCCCAGGCTGTGGACAATGTACACATCCTGCTCTGTCCCTCACGACAAGTGGATGATTGGTCAGATGGATGACGGACAGCGGCTGTGGCCTCCGGGACCACTCCTCCCCCATACCTGGCCCCAGCCGGGTCCCCCTCGCCACGGCACCAGCGACCGCACGGCCCGCTCTCAGTGTCCGTGGGCTGGAGCCTACAGCAGAGCACAAGCCCCTTTCTGGCACCACTCCAGGAATACATGGAAGGTAGGCAACCACAGTATTTGACCAGTATTACAATAGGCAACCAAGGTTTGTGACACCTGTCATTGTTGCACGTCAACTGCTCCTGTTTTTTGTTTTCAGTTTGATACATTATGAAGTTACAAAGGAATGCTAAGCTACAAAGCTGTAGATGGTTCTAATTTCCTGGCAAATTGAAGGATAATAGATATGGTCTACAATGTATCACCAAGGGTTCAAAACAGAATGTTGAAAGAGCTATGTTTATTGGCAAGGGATTTTCCGACGATTTTCATATTATCATAAAATTGCATTATTGTTTTTGCATATGATCAATTAAAAAAATATTAACTGACATTTTGTATGCAGCCAATAAGCTTCTTCGCCGCTCACTGGTGCATTCTGGCATCCTGGGCAGGGAAGTACAAGAACACATCTACTGAACTCTCTCTGTCATCTTTTCCTACTTTCATTCCTTTTTCCGAATGAGCAGTTGTCCCAACTCTGAGAACATTTTAAATATGGGTATTGTGCGGGCGGCTAGGTGGTGTAGTGGGCAAGGCGCTCGCCACCAATGCAGGAGACGCTGGGTTCGAGCCCAGCTCTCCGCATTGCTATCAGCTTGGCTGGTCGTTCATACTAATACAATTGGCAGTATTAGGGGGTGGGAAGCTGATGGGTGGGGATCGGACGTTGTGGACAGCGACTCCTACAGGTCGGTTGGTGCGCCTGCGCGGCAGAATCAGGAAGCGACGGGGGTGGCGTGTCCCTCCCACGCAGACCCCCGACGCTGAGAGATCGCGCTGTTCAGGTGAAAAGATGCGACGGCTGCTTCCTCGAGTACCGGAGGGGACACGTGATGCAAGGCTTCGTCCACATTGCAGCCGACCAGTGGGAGGCATGGCCTAACAGCGTTTGAGACAGGGGAGGGTAGAATTGGACGATACGAAATTGGGATGGGAGAAAAATTGAAAATGGGAGAAAAAGTAGATCCAAAAAAAATATGGGTATTGTGCTTTACTGCAGTTCAGCTGTGACAAGAACCCTCCCTCTTGAAAAAAGAGCCATTCAGAATTGCAGCCACAATCAACACAGTTAACACCTCGTACTGTAAGCGTGTGTAACGGAGGTAATATCCACAGTCATCACGATGAACACGTGTGTTGTGAAGTGACCGTGGCAGTAAGCGGGCTGCGAGTTAAACTCACTTCCCCATAACAGGGTTAAAAGACACATAGGTACGGTACCCAGGAGTGAATTCACCTCTTAGTGCAGCGGTCTATGTTGTCACCCACGGGGCGGGATACCCGTGTTCGAAACTCCCTCGGGGCATCGACATTTAACACGACGCAGAAGGAGTAACATACGATCGGTCACACACGTGTGTGAAGAGAAACAGCCCGTTGAGAACAGGACTGAAAAAGAGGGGTATAATAATAACAATCAAGTTGGTTCATATTGCACTTTACATTTGACAATCTCAAAGTGCTACAGGTTAAACACATTCAATGCAACAGATACAAAGGAAACATATCAGGATCTTTAAAAAAAAGGTGGGTTTTTAACGCTGCAGTGTCCTCAGATGGTCGGGGAGAGCAACCAAGCAGAAGGCCCGATCTTCTCCCATGGTCCGGAGCCTGGGAGCTCCTGGGAGGTTTGAGAAAGTTGGCCGTTCCAGAGCAGAGGTTATGTGTGGTGGTGGTTTGTGGAGTGAAAAGTTCCTTGAGGTAGTGAGGGTAGAGATGGTTTCAAAGTGACTGACGACAATAACATTATAAAAGGTTAAAAAGTAAATTTCCTGTTGCAATCGTCGACAAGGCCTATCTTAACTTGTTGAAAAGGTACTAAAATAAATGATGTAACCTGATGCACCAGATGGTTTGTCACACAGAATCATCTGAGTGTTGGCAAAAATAATGGCAAGTGATTGGTTGAACCCTCTTTCTATCATGGGCTAATTTCAATTGATCAGATCAACGAACCATATAGTATAGGAGAGCGCTGAAGAGGAAGCTAGATATGTAGTTAGCATGTCGGTAGAAGATTCTTGCCACCTTTGTAAGGAATACAGATACCAGAGAAATATTTCATTCAAAGAAGGTAGCAAACATCACACCTAAACCCCGCCTGTAACCGCCAGTAGTCCCTCAGAGGCTGCTGATTGGTCACCACTGTGGTTCTGCCCAGTGTGCGAACCATAGCATAGGGGGGGGGGGGGGGGGGGGGGGGGGCGCGGACTGTTGGAGGATACTGTGATCGCAGCCTGTAGCCTGTAGGCCTTGTGTATGTATGTATGTGACAAATAAACCTCTTGAATCCTGTCATATTCAATCAGTTTCAGTAACTACAGAACACATAATACTAGACAACTCACTTGAGGTCCGGCCGTCTGGACGGTCTGGGCTTCCACGGCACGGTCACCGGGCGTTGTAATACTAATAATAGTCCCCACCGGAGCAGCACCAAGCAGGTGTAATTGTAACGCCGTCGCCTGTATGATCCCGCGGCCCGCCTCCTGCTGCTCTGTCAGCTTAAGATTAAGATTAAGATTTGTTTATTAAGGACAATGCAAATTAATGAACATCATTTACATGTGTATGCATAACATCACAGCACGATAAGGACGTAAATATGCCGGGAATAGCACAGGGCTAATTTCCACCCGTAGTCCTAACATAAAACAAACACAAAACGGACCATACAACGTTCATTCATAAAAACTGACATCACTGACATGACCACACTAACATGACATTCAGTCAGTACAACATCACTAACATCCCTAATGAGTGCATATTTGGCTGTCTAACAGCCATTTCCTGAGTTGGCCCTTAAAGGTGGA
Source organism: Notolepis coatsorum (assembly GCF_963971535.1). Lineage (NCBI taxonomy): Eukaryota > Metazoa > Chordata > Actinopteri > Aulopiformes > Paralepididae > Notolepis > Notolepis coatsorum. The sequence goes on from NC_140179.1 coordinate 96,576,001, forward strand.
CAGGGTGGGACATTCCCTTAAGGGGACCGGAAGGCTGTTCCATGTTCCACTTCCCTTTATCGATAGACAATTTTTGCTGAAGGCGGTCTTTCTAAAATGGACCTCACAATCCCCTCTGGTGTTTGATCTAGTGGCTAATCCAGTGTTCCTTTTCTCGTGGATAAACTCCTTGAGAGGGGGAGGGGCTAATCTGTGCAGGCATTTATATACAAAGCAGGAACTTTTATAACGTCTGAGGTTTTCAAAATTTAAAATTTGATGCTTATCCAGGATTTTACAGTGGTGGAACTGTCTTCGTGAAACCAAAATTGGTTAGGCTTACTTGTTTTCGTTTAGACATTATGCATTCCTGAGTGACCTTATTTACTGGCTGTCAAAACGATCACTGTGTCAACAAGTCACAGCCACAGGTTACAAAGTGGGTCAAGTTTGATTTGTGCCGTGCGTGCGTGCAGGCTGCAGCGCCGCCGCGCTCCGAATGGTAATTGCAAGAATAGCATGCATGTTGCCATATTACGTGTGAATTAGTGCGCAAATCATTAATCATACATCCAAAATAGCATACGTTTATTATTATACACAGTGATGATACAGAAAAATTTGAAATGCATGGCAAAAGTAGCATTTATTTTCAGTAATTTAGAGACCCCCAGGGGAGCTTTAGAGACCCCCAGGGGAGCTGATGTCTGATCTAGGGGAGCTATAGCGGACCGAGCTCCCCCCGTGGATCGCACCCTGGTTCTGCCACAAACGCGTATCTTGAAGCCTGACAAGATGGATTCTCGCGTGATCTTGTGATCCCCACAGCTGCCTCGCAATGTAATAAGATGTGTCCCCTTTTAACAAATATCTTCCACAGATTCAAGGAAATCACATAAAATTGGTAAAAAGATAAAAAGAAAAGAAAAGATGGGACTTTTTTAAATGTTGATTAATGACACACAAAGTGGACACACACACACACAGAGAGAGACACAGACACAGACAAACACTGTTCTTCCACAGACCAATTTCTCACACTCAACTCTGCTGCCTCAAAGCGGGATTTGATATCTCTAATGTAATTAAAACATACGGTTTTCCATCGCCAGTTACACTAACAACAGGCTCCTTGCTCTGCTGGGTCAGTAGGTGCCTGACCTAAGTTGATCCTCTGTATCCTCAGCCACAGGTTTCTTGGCCAGCCAACTTGGCTGTTAAAGATTCAAATGTATCTGCCAAATGTCAAATTTAATGGCCATTTGTAATACATGTGTGTGTGTGTGTGTGTGTGTGCAATGCAGATACGTGCTTTGCAAAAATAAGTTGTCGTTTTCATGGAAGCTGTCCTTCAGAGACAATTAGGTGCTGAATGTCCTGCTCTGTGACAGCGTTGAATGTGCAAGCCAACTTCCGATCGGTCTGTGTCGACGTTCTTGAAGACTGTGTCGTGTCTCAGCCATGTGTTTATTTCCAGCCACTCCGGTCTTTGTTGTTTGTTTTTTTACATTTTCCACATGTTCCTCTTTACAGTTCTCCTCTTCATTGTTAACGTTACCAGTGGGGCTTTTAAATAATTTCGTAAGAGACGTGTTTTACTGTAGCCTATACCGCAACGAAGGGCTTTGTGTGATTGTTGCAAGTGTGTGTCACAGGAGGGCAGCAGCGGTCTACGCAGTACAGCCACAGCTGCAACACATATTCACTGACAATTCGCCCGTTAATGTAATAAAAAAAAGATGGCCATCAAGATTTAAATTTACCGGCCAACTGAAACCCTGCCTCAGCCATGTCAATGGACCCTATGAACTCTTAGGAATGGACAATGTGTGTCATTGATTTTTGTAAGTCACCTTAGAAAAAGGAAGAGGGCAGGACAGCTGTGTTTATGGCCTAGGAGGAGGCTTCGCATTTCTTCACATTTACAGCAGCCGCGGATGCATTTGAAGAAGCTTTACGGTTACTCTAGTACAACATTGTCTTAACGTAACAATTCGGGTAATTGGATTCCTGCTGCACAGTGATATATATGAGTCATCAACCTTTATTTATTCTCGAAAATACAATTGAGGTCACCCTCATTTTCAATGTCGTCGAGACTTTACAGACATTTCAATGCATACATTTCTACAATATAACAATAATAAATATGAATAGCTATCTATATAGTACTCTTCACACATGGACCGCAGTGCAGAGTGCACCAAGAACATAATGCATAAAATCAGCACACAAATTGAAAAAAAAAAAAAAAAAAAAATGCATAAATTGCAGACATAGGTATAGGTATAAAAGACAATAAAAGTAGTGCAATGTAAACGTGCAGACGATAGGCATAAAATAAGTACAATAGTTCAATGTCGCTCAAGGGCATGTGAACAAATCTAGTTAAAGTTTGTCGAAACTCCTAACACACTCCTACAGGTATAAGGTAGGTAAAGTTCCTGAAAACTGGTATTCAATTATTAGTAGCAATTTACTGACCTCTGCGGCCAAAGTAGTTTGAAAATTCAGCAATAACTTTGAATTTAATTGAATTAGAATTTGAATTGCGTAGTATCAGAAATAACCAAATGTTCAGTTTTTCTGAACATGCATAAGTTATGCAGTTATGTAGGGTCAGAAGAGAAACATACGTTTAAAGGCCTGCACTCATCGTCATGTCCATGGACATGACTGCACAGATGCCGTGGAGTGAATTAATTAATATATTGAATTAATTTGAAATATAGTTTTGGTTTGTATTTGTAAATAGTCTAAAAAAGAATCTACCCCCACCCTCACACACACACACACACGCACGCACGCACACACGCACGCACGCACGCAAGCACACACACACACACACGCACGCACGCACGCACGCACGCACGCACGCACGCACACACACACGCACGCACACACACACACACTCACACACACTCACGCACGCACGCACGCACGCACGCACGCACACACACACACGCACGCACGCACGTACGCATGCACACACACACACACACACACACACACGCACATGCACACACTTTGCTTTGATGCAAAAGTGAGTTTGAATTTTGAATGTTTGGGGTTTACAGCACGTACTGTAGGGACTATTGTGAAAGAAGTCAAGCTGCTTAGTTGCTCCACAGGATTTCCAGAGCAGAGAAAATATTAATCAGATTCTTAGAGAAGAGCAACAGAAAACATCCCCAGGTTAGATGGACGACCGATAGACTTCAAAGCAGTGTTACACTGTGTGTTCCTCCTCTGCAGGAGAGCCTTTCATGTGCTAATATGTGTGTGAGGAGGGTATAGCTGCCCCAAGGTACACGTTACCCCCCTCTGTACATGATGACCATGTAGTGAGATGGAGGCAGGCAGGCAGGTGGTGAGGTGGGGGGGGTCCAAATGCCCAGAGCAGAGCCTGCTTGGATCCCACTTTAATGTAAGCGGGCCAGCGGGGGCCTACGGCTTGGGGGAAACGGGCAAGTTGGGGTTATATCTTAAGATTTGATGATAAATCAGTGGATACAATTCAGTTTGATTTGATTAATTTGGGCCATTTTAGGTGTGCAAAAGTGTCAGAACTGATTCAGTCAGTGATAATAAAAAATATGATCAAAATCGTATGCTTAGCGATTAGTTTAATTAGTAACCTTCATAACAGTTCATACATTAATTCTAGTGCTGTCAATCAATTAAAATATTTAACCTGATTAATCGCATGATTGTCCATAGTTAACTTGTGATTAATCGCAAATTAATCGCATTTAAAAATTTAAAATAAATTGTATCTACCTTAAACGGATCTTTTTCAAGTTCCAAGTTTTAATACTCTTATCAACATGAGAGTCAACAAATGCTTGCTTTATGCAGCCATTTAACACAAAAGGATGACCCTCATGCATTGCAAATTTGCATCAAATTCAAAACAGAGTGATGCACAAAATAACATAAAAGAAAATTATAATTTAAAACAATGAATAAAGTGTGCATGAAATAATAGGGGAAAGAAAACGTTAGGAACTTTTACATTCACCCACACAAGGGCTGAGTACTCACACACCCCTTCCCTCTCTCTCTCTCTCTCTCTCTCTCTCTCTCTCTCTCTCTCTCTCTCTCTCTCTCTCTCTCTCTCTCTCTCTCTCTCTCTCTCTCTCGCACACACACAGCTCTCTTTCTCTCTTGCCCCTTCCTCATCTCTCTCACCCCCCCTCTCTCTCTCTCTCTCTCTCTCTCTCTCTCTCTCTCTCTCTCTCTCTCTCTCTCTCTCTCTCTCTCTCTCTCTCTCTCTCTCTCTCTCTCTCTCTCTCTCTCTCTCTCTCTCACACACACACACACTTTGATAGTATCAATGAGAGTATCAATAATACACATGATTGAAGTCTATAGTAAAAAAAATTAAAATAAAAGTAAAAAAAATAATAAAGAAACGTTTCTTCTAAAAAGTTAATCGTGAGTTAAAAAAAATTGTTGCATTAATAGAATCGTGTGTTAACGCGCTAATACCGTGTTAACTTTGACAGCCTTAATTAATTCATTAATTGAATATATTAATTAAATAGATAGTACATTCATTTAGATTCAAATCAAATTATATTTTTTTACAAGGGATGCACCAATACAGATACAGATACTGGTATTGGATATTGGGCCAGGCTAAAACAGGGTATCGGAATTTTCCAAATAGGAGGGCAACAGTGGCTCAGGAGGCACAGTGGTCGCCTGGTAATCGGAATGTTTCCGGTTCGATTCCAGCTCCTACCGGGCAGCATGTCAAAGTGTCCTTGAGACACTTAACCCCTAATTGCTCCTGATGAGCAGGTTGGCACTTTGCATGGTTGCACCATTTACCATTTAGGCCTACAGTACCATTTAACAATACTAAATTGAATTCCAATACCAATTATATTTTATCCCATGCCACCAGGTTAGACTATACTTTTCTGTAAATGCAAAGGACTGGGTAGATCTGTACTCTGTACAATTGGGATGAAAGGGAGGGTGGACGAGCTGGGATTATGATCTGATATGATTGACAGCAGAGGGAAGGTGAAAGAAAGTTGATGATATGATTGACAGCAGAGGGAAGGAGAAAGAGTTGATGATATGATTGACAGGAGAGGGAAGGAGAAAGAGAGTTGATGATATGATTGACAGCAGAGGGAAGGAGAAAGAGAGTTGATGATATGATTGACAGGAGAGGGAAGGAGAAAGAGTTGATGATATGATTGACAGGAGAGAGAAGGAGAACGAGTTGATGATATGATTGACAGGAGAGAGAAGGAGAAAGAGTTTGATGATATGATTGACAGGAGAGGGAAGGAGAAAGAGAGTTGATGATATGATTGACAGGAGAGGGAAGGAGAAAGAGAGTTGATGATATGATTGACAGCAGAGGGAAGGTGAAAGAGTTGATGATATGATTGACAGGAGAGGGAAGGAGAAAGAGAGTTGGTGATATGATTGACAGGAGAGGGAAGGAGAAAGAGAGTTGATGATATGATTGACAGCAGAGGGAAGGAGAAAGAGAGTTGATGATATGATTGACAGGTGAGGGAAAGAGAAAGAGAGTTGATGATATGATTGACAGGAGAGGGAAGGAGAAAGAGAGTTGGTGATATGATTGACAGGAGAGGGAAGGAGAAAGAGAGTTGATGATATGATTGACAGGAGAGGGAAGGAGAAAGAAAGTTGATGATATGGTTGACAGGAGAGGGAAGGAGAAAGAGAGTTGATGATATGATTGACAGCAGAGGGAAGGAGAAAGAGTTGATGATATGATTGACAGGAGAGGGAAGGTGAAAGAGTTGATGATATGATTGACAGGAGAGGGAAGGTGAACGAGTTGATGATATGATTGACAGCAGAGGGAAGGTGAAAGAGTTGATGATATGATTGACAGCAGAGGGAAGGAGAAAGAGTTGATGATATGATTGACAGCAGAGGGAAGGAGAAAGAGTTGATGATATGAGTGACAGGAGAGGGAAGGAGAAAGAGAGTTGATGATATGATTGACAGCAGAGGGAAGGAGAAAGAGAGTTGGTGATATGATTGACAGGAGAGGGAAGGAGAAAGAGAGTTGATGATATGATTGACAGGAGAGGGAAGGAGAAAGAAAGTTGATGATATGATTGACAGGAGAGGGAAGGAGAAAGAGAGTTGATGATATGATTGACAGCAGAGGGAAGGAGAAAGAGTTGATGATATGATTGACAGGAGAGGGAAGGTGAAAGAGTTGATGATATGATTGACAGGAGAGGGAAGGTGAAAGAGTTGATGATATGATTGACAGCAGAGGGAAGGAGAAAGAGTTGATGATATGATTGACAGCAGAGGGAAGGAGAAAGAGTTGATGATATGAGTGACAGGAGAGGGAAGGAGAAAGAGAGTTGATGATATGATTGACAGCAGAGGGAAGGAGAAAGAGTTGATGATGTGAGTGACAGGAGAGGGAAGGAGAAAGAGAGTTGATGATATGATTGACAGCAGAGGGAAGGAGAAAGAGTTGATGATATGATTGACAGGAGAGGGAAGGAGAAAGAGTTGATGATTTGCTCAGGCATTTCACTGATAGATATCTGCTACCACCTAGTGGCAAGAGGAAACATCAGGGATATCCTGACACAACTTGTATTTACCTGCACTATTCTTACCCTGCCTACTCTTATACACTGCCTATCAAATTCATGTGTCGGTTATTGCACTTTTTACTTCTTACTGATGACTATTTTTAAACTGAATCATTTTAAACTATTTTTATTATTTGCTAGATCCAAATGTGAAACACTGTGATTATTTGTATTACTGAATAGAGAGCCTATTAGGATGCTAGATCCTAATGTGAAACACTGTGATTTGCCATACCTTGCTCATGCCTGTATTTTTTATGTACGTTCTATTTTATAATTGTTTGACTATTTTTAAACTGAATCATTTTAAACTATTTTTTACTATTTGTGTTACTGAAAACTGTAAGCGGAGAGCCTATTGGGATGCTAGATCCTAATGTGAAACACTGTGATTTGCCATACCTTGCTACCTGTCTATCTTTTATGCCCGCTTATGCCTGTATTTTTTACTGTTGTGAAGCACTTTGAACTGCAACCTCTGTATGAAAAGTGCTATACAAATAACATTATTATTATTATGATTGACAGCAGAGGGAAGGAGAAAGAGTTGATGATATGATTGACAGGAGAGGGAAGGAGAAAGAAAGTTGATGATATGAATGACAGGAGAGAGAAGGAGAAAGAGGGAGGGAACCAAGGAAAGTAGAGTGTGTGAGAGGAGAAGGATGAGGAGTGAGGAAGATACATTAGATTGAATGAATGGCGATCTGCACCTCTTAATCGACTAATCCATTGTTGGTTAAAATATGACTTCAATTATAAAATGTAATTATTTATGTTGTTTTGTACGGCATGAGTTATTATTATAGACCCCCAAAAGCTGGATCCTTTTCCTTTCCCATGTAGTTCCCACCTATGGCAAAAACCAAGGGTACAGAAGTATACATTTCCTGCAGTAATTGTGTGTTTTACAGTGCATTTGAGTTTGAGAGGTGAAGTGACATTATACAGGGGGATTATGTTTTGCTAACTAGCCTATTTTTAAGAGCCACATTGCTGACACCAAATGAGTGGATTCTGCAATTTCGTTATGCCCCCCACTACGAGAAGGCACTGGAGCTGGTGACATGTCGGGGACCTGTGCTGTAATGGTAAGCTAGTTTTAGCTAGCAATTTATCCTTTTTTATTTTTTTTTATCCACTTTTTCTCCCTATTTCGTATTATCCAATTCTTCCCTCCCCTGTCTTGAACGTTGCTAGTCTATGCCTCCCACTGGTCGGCTGTAGTGAGGACAGAAGCCTTGCATCACGTGTCCCCTCCGGTACACGAGGAGGCAGCCTGTCGCATCTTTTCACCACAGCACCTCAGTGGCGAGGAGTAACGCGTGGGAGGCTCACGCTGCGCCCGTCACTTCCTGCTTCCGTCGCACCGGCGTCACCAAACCGACCTATAGGAGTTGCTGTCCACAACCTCCAATCCCCACCCACCGGCTTTCCCACCCTCTAACACTTGCCAATTCTCCACTTGCACAACGTGAAGTAGGCATTTCCGGTAGGATTTCCGGGTTGACAATGGTTCTTCCGGTCCCATCCAAATACATTGTTTTCAGCAACTTTTCTCCTGTTATTTAAACAACTTTGTCGTCACAGAGAGGTAATGAAACGTTTGTATTATTATATTATAGAATGTATTTAATAAGCAAACGTTTGTCAGCAGGGTTTTTGGGCTGTATTTCATGTAAAAACGTCCTACTCTTAGTTAGCCAAATTAGCATTTTAGCTAATATGATGAGACATGATCAATGAATTGCTGTTGTCACCATTGCGTTTGTTAGACCCCCATATGGACTTGTTTGATAATCAGAAGACATTTTATCATGTTATGCTGATCTGGGAAGCTTATTATGCTGCATGCATGTAATTTCTCCTGTTTACCTGGTAAACAGGAGAAAATACACGCCCTCTCCTTTGTGCATGAGTGAGTGCGTGAGTGCGTGCATGTGTGTGTGTGTGTGTGTGTGTGTGTGTGTGTGTGTGTGTGTGTGTGTGTGTGTGTGTGTGTAAGGGCAGAGGGGGCTTGAGCCTCCTACAGACCTTCCAGCTAAGCCACAGGGGAGCGCCAGTGATTGGGCTAGAGCTAGACAGACCACCCATCTGGGCTGGCTGGCCTGCTGTGGTCCAGTGGGTTGGTTGGTTGGATGGATGGATGGGTGAGTGGATGGATGGATGGGTGAGTGGATGGATGGATGGGTGAGTGGATGGGTGAGTGGATGGGTGAGTGGATGGATGGATGGATGGATGGATGGATGGATGGATGGATGAATGGATGGATGGATGGATGGATGGATGGATGGATGGATGGATGGATGGATGGGTGAGTGGATGGATGGGTGGGTCGAAGGATCGAGAGGCGGTTGGATGTGAAAATAGAGGAACGGATGTTCACATAATAGTACACAACAATGGACCTGGTAGGGATTGCTGTGTGGGGTGTTTGGGGGACTGACTGTTCCCGGGGGGGTTCACATGCCTTCGAGCGACATTGTACTTATTCTATGCCTATTTTTAAGTCTGCACGTTTACATTGCACTACTTTTATTGTCTTTTATACCTATTCTTATGTCTGCGATTTATGCATTGTTTTTTTATTCTGTCAATTGTGTGCTGATTTTATGCCTATGTTTATTTTATACTAATTGCCGTGGGGCACTCTGGACTGCAGTCCATGTGTGGAAAAAAAGTACTATAGATAGTTATTAATATTTATTATTGTTATGTTGTAGAAACGTGTGCATTGAAATGTCTGTAAAGTCTCGACGACATTGAACATGAGGGTGACCTCAATTGTCTTTTCGAGAATAAATAAAGGTTTGAGTAACAATACTGACTGAATCAATGAAATACATGTATTACCGGGCACTCATTTCATCACTCTCAAGAGCTGCAGCTGTGTTTTACACTGCTGACAATACATACAGTAGGCTAATGCTAAATTAACAGAGTGCAACGTATCGTCCATGCGGTCCCTGTGTACTGTACAGTATATCAAATCCTGCACCGCAAGTGTCTATCATACTAATTGTTGACATGTCTTTGCACCATTTTCATATGAATTCCTGTACCTTTGGTGGTGAATCCAATGTGTCTTGATTCCTTAAATTAATTTAATATGCGGTAGCTTTCTGTGGATATAGAATAAGTGAATCATGGATATGGTTTCGTTATCACAAGAGTAAAAACCTTTAGCATGGGTGGCCCCAATGGGAATTGAACCCCTAAATGTGGCAGTGCCTTGCTTTTCTCACTGAGCTTTGCAGAATCATTTACACAACCACTAGCCTACTAATATATACAAATATATAAAAACATCTTTAACTGATGAATGAGCAATTCACAACTTTTCTCTAACTTAATTTTTCTCAACCCTACTCTCTCTCCCCCTTTTGCCATTCATCAGGTTCCTTAAAAGTAAATGTCTCAGCGGTCAGGTGGCGTAGCGGAGATTGCGCCCGTCACCAACGCAGGAGATGCTGGGTTCGAGCCCAGCTCTCGGCGTTGCTACCTGCTTGGCTGGTCGTTCATACTAATACAATTGGCAGTATTAGGGGGTGGGAAGCTGATGGGTGGGAATTTGGCGTTGTGGACAGCGACGCCTACAGGTCAGGTCTCGGCGCATGCTCAGCGGGGGCAGGACTTGGTGGAGATAGCGTGCCCACCCACGCGTTACACTTCACCAATGAGAGTCCTCGCTGCCAAGTGAAAAGACGTCACTGGCAGTCGCGTATCGGAGGAAGCGTGCGGTCGGCTTCGGGACGCCCTTGTACAGACTCGTAGGAGAACATGCATACAGCAGCCAGGTAGGGGAGGGGGGGAATTGGCACAGCGACTAAATTGGGACGGGAGAAAAACTGAAAATTGAAAAAAAAGAAAAGAAAAAAATACTAATAATAATAAATGTCTCATTAAAGTGCTCATTCATTCATTCGTTCATTTTGGACTTTTGCCCATACAAAACGTCATTATTACACTTGTACAACACGTAAATATATGACTTACTTAAACTACTTGCTTTATTTGCGTCTTCTGATGAGGGGAAGATGAAACCCACGTCTTGTAGTCACGTACCGCAGTGACCCTGGACCGTAAAAAACATTAGGTTAGCTGATGTTTTAACTGTGAAATTATCTCGTTGACCCAATTTATTAATGAAACGAGATAACGAGCCCGAGGCAGGGTTGCATTAGGACACTAGTGGGATGGGAGCGAGAATCGCAGTATTGTCAGCACGTGCTACAAGACTTACAGGCCAACGTGGCCTTGCATGAAGTTCACTCACGTTTTGTTTATTTAAAGGAGCAGAGAGAGAGAGAGAGAGAGAGAGAGCGAGAGAGAGAGAGAGACAGAGTAGTGAATCTGATTTGGAGGAGAGAGGGGACTCACGCCATTCATTAAAACCAAATCCAAATTCCCAATCAAATGTTTTCCACTGCAAAAATACCTCATGAATAGCTGTGTTTCACATCTTCCCAATGGCTTGTGATGTAACGACTGATTATGCCTATATTTCTAATATGCCTATAGGGGTCGGCTGAAAGAGGACCTATTTCAACTACATACATTGACCTTAACGTGACATGCATTCCAGTCATCCGGGCTCCATAATGAAAGAGCTCCATTCCGGGAGGGACAAGTTTCCACCCAGGTCTTCTTTCCTCCAGCCTGTGTTTGATCTGATAGGGTCGTCCCGCACTATAATAGGATTAGATGGACCGGTCACTTTAAGTGCTTCATATTATTGAGTGTCCCGTTATGGATGTGTCATCCCCCGCCCCCCATCTGCATTCTGCACCTCACCACCCCCTCTGGTCACCCTTGACCCCCCCCTCTACTCCACTACCCCTACAGTCCACCCCAGGGACGTGCACAGGACTTTAGAGGGGCAGGTGCTCAAAGGCTTAAAAGGGCACTATACCTGTGTGTGTTTTAACCAAGCGCGGGTAGCGTGCGATCCCGATTTTTAATGGCCCTTTTCTTTTTATGCTTTTTGGGGTTTTTGGTGATCAAATATTGAATATTGAACTATAATAATCAGTGCAGGAGCTCACTTATCCTTGAAAGACACTTTTATCACTGACTTAAAAGGCCCATACATCTCCATAAATGTTCAGGGGGGAGGGAATAAGTGCTTACCCTACAGACCCCAAGAAGTGCTGTATATTCTGTATTGTTTAATATAAATGCATTTTTTATTCCAATCCCGATTTGTATTTGAGATTCCCAAATCCCATCGGACTTGACTTCTTCGTGTCCCTCAGTGAGTGTAATACCAGCATTCAACTGTATGCGCCACAGCGGTTTCTATCATCATCATCATCATCACCACCCACGCTATGCATAAAATATATAGGTCTGCGGAGAGGCACGCTGAGGAGGCCGTGCAAACTGCAATGGAATATGGGGCATCTCTCTCTCGTTACCTAATATTTTGATTCTATCCTGACATTTTTCAGTTGGAAGGGCAGTCTATATGCGTAACGGTAAAAAAAAATATATATATATATATATTTTTTTTAAAAGGGGCACTTTTTTATGAGGCTCAAAAAGGCAGGTGCTCAAGCACCCCTTGGGCTCTATGTGTGCACGTGCCTGGTCCACCCCTCCCACGCAGCACCTTACCCGTGTATTGCTGCAACGCTCAACCCATCCATCACACTGTCCCGAGGACTTGACACTCAGGACCAAAACATCTGAGTAAAAACATATCATAATCCTTTTGGACGAAGGGCGGGGGGGGCAGGGGGGGGACCCCTCAGAGGCCACCAAGATAGCTATTCACACCATCTATAGAACTAGAGGCAGACCTCCATGAAAGCTAGTGGTTAATATGTTGTGATGTGCTGGTATGAGACCTTGCATGACACCCCTGGGAAGACTGGTGATTAGGAGTGAGGACGATTGGTTGACTAAGTTGCTGAGATGCTTTGGAGCCACTTGTATTGAGTGTTCACACGTGTGTGCAATTTGTGCATATAGCGGGAGCATGTCTATGTTCCCCGGGTCCTATGTTCCCTGGGTCCTATGTTCCCCGATTGATTGATTGATTGATTGAACATTTTAGACCACCAGCCCTGATTCCAAACTCTAACCTTAACCAACTTCGAAAGAGGGCCTAAGCTTAACCAGTTCGAAACAAGGCGACATTAATAATGAATAAAATACAAATAAATTATACATTTTTCAATAAATTAATCAATCAATCGGGGAACATAGGAGCCGGGGAACATAGGGATGATCCCCATATAGCATGCCTGTGTATGCACTTGTATGTGAGTGTTCACACGTACTGTATGTGCATATATGACTGTGTATGCACTTGTATGTGAGTCTGCACACGTATGTGCATATAGTAGGGCTGACCTCGATTAGTCGAATAGTCGACTAATCGATCGAAAGGAGCCGTAGCCAACCTCTTAGTCTAATGCAAAAAATTAAAATAAAGATTATACATTTAAAAAAACAAGTTTTTTTTAATCATTCTTTCCAAATGCAAAGAGGCCTAGAAGCGTGGCTAACCCCACTGGTGAAAGATGTATACTTGTCACAAGCAGTGAGAGAACATTACTTCACACATTGTTTCACTTATTACTTCCTGAGAACATTTATTATACATTTGCAAGATGCATTCTTGCTCCATGGGGCTGGAGGAGGGGGGGCAGGTGGGGTAATTTCTTTCTTTCTTCAATGATTTTCACATATAATGTCAGAGCCTGTGTGGATGTGACAGACTAAACGCTATAAAACTCGACATGGAAAACAAAACGGAAACGGGTCAGAGACCTTTTTCTGCCATGATCTCAACATAACCTTGAGTGTCGCCATATTTTATGTTTACGTTGCAAATCTGAACAGCGGTTAGTTCACAAGGAAGATAATCCTTCTTCTATATAATTCTATGTGTCACTGAGAGAGGATTCAACCCTCATCTGCCCCCTAGTGGATACATTATTTAGTCCTTCATGTACAGGCAAAATAGGCAGGCAAGTAGTACTGTATGTGAACTATGTCGTTCACAACGCAGCCGCTTTTCTACTCGTAGGTTAAAAGCAAGTATACAGTAACACAGCCTTTCCAGTGCTCTTGTCCTCATCTCTCAGCCAGCAAACCTCTCATGTACAGTCTACTGTACATACCTGAGCTGCACAACCCTCACTTTGTCGAATGTAATTGTGTAAAACGTGTAATAGAGACAGAGAGAGCGTGTGTGTGTGTGTGTGTGTGTGTGTGTGTGTGTGTGTGTGTGTGTGTGTGTGTGTGTGTGTGTGTGTGTGTGTGTGTGTGTGTGTGTGTAATTATGTGTGTAATAGGGTGTCCTATTGTTTGCTTTGATGGGTTTCTGGCAGGTCAAGCGTGCAGCTGTGAGTGTTTGGCTTCCAAGTACTAGGCACCTATCCCCTCTATTAGGCCATCATCCAATCATCCACACATGAAATCTGATCATTCTGACACGGAGATGTGAAATTGCACCAATCAACTTGTTACGAACAGTCTGCTCTTTTTTCCTTGTTCTAGAAAACAGAGGTCTTAAATGAAAGTTTTAACTCTTTGGACCTTTTGCATCGTAGAGATAATATGGAAAACAACAACTATATCAGATTGTAAAGTACTTATTATTTGTTGTACTGCTAAACTTGCTGTTTAGCAGTTTAAGTTGAGGGGGGGGGGGGGGGGGGGGCAATTCATGTGCCCTCAACGTTTAAAATACAGAATTGTGTGTCACATCTTTCAGGGACAGAAGTTGAGCTGCTGTATCAGTCAAGTGGTTGGCATTTGTTGAATCATTTCAAAGGATTCAAAGGATGGATATTACTGTCGTTTTGATTTGATTAGGACATTTTCTAGTACATGGTATGAGCTATAGCCTGCAGAAACATTCATTGCTGGTTTATTGCTTATATAACGTGGGAAAACTATAAAACCTGGGTCATATTGGATTAAAATGCATTTCTTATAAGGAGTCCATTATATACAGTATGTGGACAGGTGGATCTGGCCTTTTGTGCATACATGTATGTTGCAATTCTAATGTTACTGTAATGTCCTTATCAAATACTTAACTTTACTATGAGTAAATACATTCTTTGATATCTCTAGAGGTAATATATATAAGTATATATTATTATAATAGCGGCACGGTGGTGTAGTGGTTAACACTGTCGCCTCACAGCAAGAAGGTCCAGGGTTCGATTCCCACTTGGGGACCAGGTTTCCATGATGCCAGGTTATCTCCCAGGCCTTTCTGTGTGGAGTTTGCATGTTCTCCCCGTGCTCGCAAGGGTTTCCCCCCCGATAAGATAAACCCAATGGAATAACATGCACAACAACAGATCGCTAACACTGTGGCGTCCTTGACGAAGACGGACAGGAGCACTTGGATTGGTCCCCGGGGCGCGGCTCACGTTGACGCCCTATCTGCTCCCGGCTGCCCATGGGGGGAAGGACGACGGGATGGGAAAAGTGCAGAGAGACATTTCATCGGCGACTCAGTGCATGTGTGTGTGTGTTCCTGTGGGTCGCCCATCTTGCGTGTGTGTGTTAAAACTGCATGACAAATAAAGACTTCTAGTCTAGTCTAACAAGGTAAACCCAAGGATAATATATAACTCTTAACATCCGTGTTTCTTAAACTACGGGTTGGGACCCAGAATGGGTCAAGAGTACTGAACCTGGGTCCTATTATGAGTCCATTTAAAAAAGCGACAACAAGCTAATTATTGGATCACTCTCAAGGGTTTATTTTGCAACAATGTTATCCTATTACAAGGTTACCTGATACAAAATATTGATTTAAAATGATTGTATTACAAACTTGAGCCAAACAGTCCAGCAGAACTACAACCTTAGCAGTGTAAATAAAACTCTTGACAGCAGTCCATTATTGTCCACAGTAGTTCAGAAATAACTGACAGCAGAATGTGCTCAACTAACAAATCAGAATAGAATATTCAACAAAGCAATGCAATAAAGAGTTATAATGATTTGTTGTGGCTTACATGGATGATTTTTGCACGAGTGACAAATAAAACTTGTGGAAAGCCAACATGTTAACGTGGTTTGGTTTTGTATGAACGATGTAAGTGTTAAAGGTGCTATAGATCAAATGTTTATGTTATATATATTTTTTAAGAATACATCCACAGAGCATTAAACAAAATTAATGTTGTTTACATGTGGCGCACATGGATGCCCTCCCTACTTCCCATTTCCCCACATGGAATGCACCTAGTTGGATAAAATGACACGCTGATGCTCTAGAGCGACATCTAGTGACCGAATGTTATCTATGGCGCCTTTAAAGTAATCAGTGCCAACACAGCGATTAGTTTCAGAGCGTTGGGTCACTGTTCTCAGTGTATTTGGAGACTATGAAGGGCAGTAAAGTGCCCCTCAACAGCGTGTCCAATCACGTCACTCTCTGCTCCCCTCTCATCCATCCCAGTCTCTATACGTACAATTATCTACATTAATTTCCACTGACTAACCGTTCACATTCAAGAGCTTTGCGATCAGCGCTGTTTCTGTCCAATCAGGTTGTGTGATTTACACCTTGCCATTTTGCTCTCGTGCGATGCTCAGATTAGGATTCCCTTCCAGGAATCCCAACCTGAGCATGACATAAAAGCAAATTGTCCACCATGTGTATATTATGGTCAATACCCCCCCACTTCTCCCGTTTACACACCTCAGATAATCTGATTATGTCAGTTAACTTGGTGCCCTGTGCTAGTACCTTCACCAGTTTATAGAATGTATCCCTGTTTGTAGTCTTCTTCACCAGCGTATAGAATGTATCCCTGTTTGTAGTCTCTTCACCAGCGTATAGAATGTATCCCTGTTTGTAGTCTCTTCAACCAGCTTATAGAATGTATCCCTGTTTGTAGTCTCTTCTTCACCAGCTTATAGAATGTATCCCTGTTTGTAGTTCTCTTCAACCAGCTTATAGAATGTATCCCTGTTTGTAGTCTCTTCATCAGTTTATAGAATGTCTCCCTGTTTGTAGTCTCTTCTTCACCAGCTTATAGAATGTATTCCTGTTTGTAGTCTCTTCTTCAACCAGCTTATAGAATGTATCCCTGTTTGTAGTCTCTTCTTCAACCAGCTTATAGAATGTATCCCTGTTTGTAGTCTCTTCTTCAACCAGCTTATAGAATGTATCCCTGTTTGTAGTCTCTTCACCAGCTTATAGAATGTCTCCCTGTTTGTAGTCTCTTCTTCACCAGCTTATAGAATGTATCCCTGTTTGTAGTCTCTTCAACCAGTTTATAGAATGTATCCCTGTTTGTAGTCTCTTCTTCACCAGCTTATAGAATGTATCCCTGTTTGTAGTCTCTTCTTCAACCAGCTTATAGAATGTATCCCTGTTTGTAGTCTCTTCTTCAACCAGCTTATAGAATGTATCCCTGTTTGTAGTCTCTTCTTCACCAGCTTATAGAATGTATCCCTGTTTGTAGTCTCTTCTTCAATCAGCTTATAGAATGTATACCTGTTTGTAGTCTCTTCTTCACCGGCTTATAGAATGTATCCCTGTTTGTAGTCTCTTCTTCACCAGTTTATAGAATGTATCCCTGTTTGTAGTGTCTTCTTCACCAGCTTATAGAATGTATCCCTGTTTGTAGTCTCTTCTTCAACCAGCTTATAGAATGTATCCCTGTTTGTAGTCTCTTCAACCAGCTTATAGAATGTATCCCTGTTTGTAGTCTCTTCTTCAACCAGCTTATAGAATGTATCCCTGTTTGTAGTCTCTTCTTCAACCAGCTTATAGAATGTATCCCTGTTTGTAGTCTCTTCTTCACCAGCTTATAGAATGTATCCCTGTTTGTAGTCTCTTCTTCAACCAGCTTATAGAATGTATCCCTGTTTGTAGTCTCTTCTTCACCAGCTTATAGAATGTATCCCTGTTTGTAGTCTCTTCAACCAGCTTATAGAATGTATCCCTGTTTGTAGTCTCTTCAACCAGCTTATAGAATGTATCCCTGTTTGTAGTGTCTTCTTCACCAGCTTATAGAATGTATCCCTGTTTGTAGTCTCTTCTTCAACCAGCTTATAGAATGTATCCCTGTTTGTAGTCTCTTCTTCACCAGCTTATAGAATGTATCCCTGTTTGTAGTCTCTTCAACCAGTTTATAGAATGTATCCCTGTTTGTAGTCTCTTCTTCACCAGCTTATATAATGTATCCCTGTTTGTAGTCTCTTCTTCACCAGCTTATATAATGTATCCCTGTTTGTAGTCTCTTCTTCAACCAGCTTATAGAATGTATCCCTGTTTGTAGTCTCTTCTTCACCGGCTTATAGAATGTATCCCTGTTTGTAGTCTCTTCAACCAGCTTATAGAATGTATCCCTGTTTGTAGTGTCTTCTTCACCAGCTTATAGAATGTATCCCTGTTTGTAGTCTCTTCTTCACCAGCTTATAGAATGTATCCCTGTTTGTAGTCTCTTCTTCACCGGCTTATAGAATGAATCCCTGTTTGTAGTCTCTTCAACCAGCTTATAGAATGTATCCCTGTTTGTAGTCTCTTCAACCAGCTTATAGAATAAATAAATAAATAAAATGATAATATATATATATATTTTTTATCATTCCTTCCAAAAGCAAAGAGGCCTAGAAGTGGGGCTAACGCTAATGGTGCGCTGACCGGAGAGGCTAACTGCCTAAGAAAATGGGCACATAGGCACTGAAAGAGGATTTCACCCGTCTAATGAACACACTAGACAAATATCAAGATGTATCCATCAGTGGACCAATTGCATGCTTTCGCAGGACAAGAAGCCTTCAGTCGACTCCTTCAGACATTAACTCATTGACTGCCACGCTGTTTTCCCATCTTTACTCAATGGCGCCA
>NC_140179.1:96599432-96623739 GCF_963971535.1 Notolepis coatsorum
TGTTACCGTGAAACTGACCCAATACAGTGTCATGGACATACATGCACTCACACATTACATATCAATAGCTGTACGAGTGTCTTGAAGCCCGGATCAAATTGATGCTGATGTTTGCCAAAGATTATCCCAACAGTCCAAGCCGGTTTCTCAGGCGAAATTATGTCAATTGCATCCTTGTTAGTTAAGGTTACGCTAGCCTCGGAGTCTGAGGAAGATTCATAGTGGAAAACGCAGTAGGAAATGGCGATGCTCACATGACTTAACCCTTTCACTACCACACTACAGAAGGTTAACCCTTTCACTAACCCTTTCACTACCACTACTGTAGTGTGGTAGTGAAAGGGTTAACCCTTTGCCATGTGGCACTGAAAGGGTTAACCTTATGTAGTGTTGCAGTGAAAGGGTTAACCATTTGGTAGTGTGGTAGTGAAAGGGTTAAACGACCACAAACAAAGAAAAGCATGAAGAGGGAATATCTGACGAACCTTGTTCTGGGATGAATTCTGGACTGAATGATCTGAATTCTGGGATGAATTCTGGACTGAGTGATCTGAATTAAGAGATGAATTCTGGACTGATCATCTGAATTATGGGATGCATTCTGGACTGAGTTATCTGAATTATGGATGAATTCTGGACTGAGTGATCGGAATTATGGGATGAATTCTGGACTGGGTTATCTGAATTATGGGATGCATTCTGGACTCAGTTATCTGAATTATGGATGAATTCTGGATTGAGTGATCTGAATTATGGGATGAATTCTGGACTGAGTTATCTGAATTATGCGATGAATTCTGGACTGAGTGATCTGAATTATGGGATGAATTCTGGACTGAGTTATCTGAATTATGCGATGAATTCTGGACTGAGTGATCTGAATTATGGGATGAATTCTGGACTGAGTGATCTGAATTATGGGATGAATTCTGGACTGAGTTATCTGAATTATGCGATGAATTCTGGACTGAGTGATCTGAATTATGGGATGAATTCTGGACTGAGTTATCTGAATTATGGGATGAATTCTGGACTGAGTTATCTGAATTATGGGATGAATTCTGGACTGAGTTATCTGAATTATGCGATGAATTCTGGAGTACATAGTCAATCTGACTGTTTCCATTGGTGGAAACAACAGACTGACATTTCCACAAAAAGTGTCTCCTTCAGAGTCAACATAACACAAGGCTTGAATGACAAGTTGAAATACTATACCTATACTATACTATACTATCTATACTATATAGATCACAGTCTCTCATTGGTGGGGCATGGCCAGTGGGTCATTTTAGTACAGCCAATTGTCATATTACCACATATACAAATACAATAAATAAACATACTAAAGGCAACTCACAAGAAACAAGTAATTTCATAATTTAGACCATAAGGTTCGATGGTGTTAAGTGTCTATAGTGTTGGAGGCTGGGTGGCCTGGTCACTGGTTCGATCGCCGGCCCCAGCTGTGAGCTGGTGACTGAAGCGTGGCTGCTATTAGTGGCTGCTATTACATCTACGGTGCCCACCGTACTGCCTAAGTGCCCTTGAGCAGGGCATTGAACCCCAAAACTGTTCCACGGGGTGCCTGCGCTCTGATAAAATGCATACTGTATGTGTGCGGGGGACTGTGTGTACACTACAGTATGTGTAACTACTGTAGGAGGGATATGCAAAAAATACACAAGGCAATGTACACACAATGTGCAGTCTTGTGTTCTGCTATTCTGGCTCAGAGGGGGCACTTGGTTTGTCCCACATACACTTAACCGCATGGGTATCTCAACGTATCAACAACAAGAGTGCTGCTGCGGTTGAGAAAGGGGTTAATGTTAAAGGGGAGATGAATCGTTGAACAATATGAGGCTAGTTTGTTTGTTGTGTACCTTGGGTAAGACAGGGTCCTATAATCAAATGTGAAATCCTGCTTATTTGCCTGAAAACTAAAATCACTTTTTTTTGCACACCACGTCTCACTGCTGTCATTCTAATTGGTTCAAAGGCATAGGCCACTGGGTTTGGGATACTCTCTGTGGGTCTGTCCACCTCGTCAAACATGTCCTAAAATCTACATTATAAACAAGTAACTGTACTTACAGTAGATTTCATTCATGGTTTTTGCCTGCACGCCGGTGATACTAAATCCAGATTGAACTCTGCCATTGGAAAGGGGAGATTTGGCCTAATCTATAAATGTGCGAATTTATAGGCCTGATATTCTATATTCTAAAATAATTTTTCAAATTGCATGTGTCCGGATGGCAGAATTCAGTACTGTCTTTACAAAATCTCCTGTTTAATCATCTTCCCTTTATTCATTTGCTTGAATAAAGAAATGTGCATGGCGTTATTCACCGTCAAAGATGAAAATAGAAAATAAAATAAAATGTATATTCTCCTTTTGTTCATCGCAATTTACTCAAGCCTAGTAACAGACACAATACTTCTGGCACTGGTAATACATTCCCTGAGATCCATAGATGTCCCTGTATACCAAGAACATGCAAATGGACCGTGTAGAAGTGGAGCAATCTTCCATTTCCTTAGGTATGTATTTTTAGGCAGATTTTCAGAAAATAGGGCTCTAGGGGACACGTGATGCAAGGCTTCTATCCTCACTACAGCCGACCAGTGAGAGGCATAGTCTAGCAACGTTCAAGACAGGGGAGGGGATAATTGAAGGGGATAATTGGCGATACGAAATTGGGATGGGAGAAAATTGGAAAATAAGGAGAAAAAGTGGTTAAAAAAAGTGTGTAGGCTCTGCACATCAAAGGATACTGATAAGTAATCTTGTTCACATTTAAACTCTTTGACGCTGAGGACATCAGTGGTGTCTCCTAGGAAAGACAGCAAAGTCGACAACAAATTTCTTAATGGTTACTTTAGGCAGCCAATAAAAAAAGGAAGTTCTTCTCTTTTTCAGTAGGTTAACACATCCTCCTTTGAAAGATCTGTTAAGATCGGTAGTAAGATCAGTATCTATTAAAAATAGAGATATGGGGATAAACAAGGATATGGATGACAGACTAAGAAGGATCGCTTCAGAAAGGAGGTCAGTATCCAAGATCTACAGGTTACTGTCACTTAGCTCATCAGATGGCCTGGCCTCCATTAAACAGCAGTGGGAGCGGGATTTGAAGGTTTCCTTGACTGTTTTAAAAAATACAACAACATCATCCAAATGTGTAAGATACAAAATGATACAATTAAAGGTAGTTCATCGAGCCTATATTACACCATGTAAAATAAAAAAAAATGTATCAAGCCATCTCAGATTTGTGCTGGCATGGATGTGGGGAGGTAGGGACACTCATCCACATGTTGTGGCATTGCCCCACTGTGAAGAGTTTTTGGCACAAGGTCATTTTAAGACTATCCTCTATTCTCAATGTTAAAATACCCTTATGTCCAAGAGTCTGCCTCTTGGGCATAGGGGTAGTTGGTATACAATCAGCACTTACGCAACGCATCATTACACTAGCACATATGTCAGTTACTGTAAGCGTACAATCATGATGAACTGAAAGATCCAAAAGCCAAATTGTTTCTGCATGGACACCTGGATGAGGGATTTCATGGACCTATTGACAATGGAACGAGCAGCCTCAACGCTCGCTGAACATGACCATGGAGAGGACGGTCCCTGGATCTATATAAGGACATACTTGGAGAATAGTTATGACTGAAAGCAGAAGTGTTTGATCTGCACCCCCCCCCCCCCCCCGCCCCCCCCCCCATTTTGTTAGTGCGTTTTGTCTGTATTGTACTGTTTGTGAGTTGTGTTTTGTCTGTATGGTACTGTATTGTATTTTTTTTATTGTTTGAGTTTAGTTTTATTTGTATTGTACTGTTTATGAGTTTAGTTTTGTCTGTATTGTACTGTATTTATGTTGTCCTGTTTTGTGTTTCAAACTATTAATAATAAAATAAAATAAAGGAATTGTATGTGACAAATAATTACTAAGACCTTAATATACAAATATAAAATATGTATTATTACTGCACTATAATATGAGAGTTGTGTGTGTGCAGCGTGTGTGTGTGTGTGTGTGTGTGTGTGTGTGTGTGTGTGTGTGTGTGTGTGTGTGTGTGTGTGTGTGTGTGTGTGTGTGTGTGTGTGTGTGTGTGTGTGTGTGTGTGTGTGTGTGTGTGTGTGTGTGTGTGTGTGTGTGTGTGTGTGTGTGTGTGTGTGTGTGTGTGTGTGTGTGTGTGTGTGTGTGTGTGTGTGTGTGTGTGTGTCTTTCACCATTAATACTGCTTGGAGATCTGTCCGTTGCACAGGCATATTTTAAGGGGGGGGGGGGGCGCAGAAGGTCAAGGGGGATCGGGGCAGACTGGGTTTATGGCAATGCGGAGGGCTGGGGGGGTACAGGGGCCAAAGTCTCAGGGGTCAGGGGAGGGTCAAGGAAAAAGGGACGCTTTGTTCTGGTTCTAAAAAAAAAGGACATTGGTCAGTCGTCCTCTTCCCTTAGCATGGTCTCTTCAAAGGGAGACAGAGAAGGGGAGACGAGGAAGGTTCCGGTGAGATTCAACCCAGCGGCAACAGGGGTACGCCGTGCGGCTGCAGACGGAGGTGTCTTAAGTCTTAACCCCCTATATGCACCATATTATCTGGACACAATACCCTGTTTGTCCCTCTTGGTCCCCTGGATGTGGCGTCTTCAAAGGAAGTCCCTGATGTAGCACCTCTGGCAGAGAGCAGCCGTGGCTCTGAGAGGTTAGCTCCTCAGGCCGTGTCTGTCTCGCTGACGCCACACGGCTAATCGCTGTGTCCCACTTTGGCCTACTTCACTCTGTGGTCGTGTCCATACGTGTGTGTAGTGAGTGTGCGTGTGTTTGCCTATGTGTGTGTATGTTTGCATGTGTGTGGATGCGTGTGTGTGTGTGTGTGCGTGTGTGTGTGTGTGTGTGTGTGTGTGTGTGTGTGTGTGTGTGTGTGTGTGTGTGTGTGTGTGTGTGTGTGTGTGTGTGTGTGTGTGTGTGTGTGTGTGTGTGTGTGTGCGTGTGTGTGTGTGTGTGTGCGTGCGTGTGTGCGTGTGCGTGTGTGCGTGTGCGTGTACGCGTGTGCGTGTGTGTGTGTGTGTGTGTGTGTGTGTTTGTATGCGTGTGAAGGGGTCAGATACACCAAACGAAGGCTGCAGTAGGACCCATGTGAAGCATTAATCAGAACTATACCCTCGCCTCTGGCATCATTCCATCAAGAGAACTAAACGCATACAAACTGAAGAAATGCAGGCATGACAGGACTATGCAAAAGGGACTAGAAATGACTGTCATGGAACCAAAAATAAATACAAGCAACACAGTCTCATCAGAAAATGTAAATAAAGTACTGATCGACCACAGGAAAAAGGTACAACATTTTAATTATATTATAATAATAATAATAATATCTTAGATTTATATAGTGCCTTTCAGGAGACCCAGGGCGCTTAACAGGAGGGGGCATATAGGGGAAGGGGATCAGGGAACAACGTAACAACAAAGTTAAAAAAAAAGAAAAGAGGGAAATCAGGCAGAGTCATTTTTTACTTACTTAATTACTTATATTATTGTATAAGTGATATATTAACATTTTGTATTGACAACGGTCCAAAATAGAGTGATCTCAGGTCTCAGGTGATCTCAACGTAACAACAAAGTAAAAAAAAAAAGAAAAAAAAAAAAAGAAAAGAGGGAAATCAGGCAGAGTCATTTTTTACTTACTTAATTACTTATATTATTGTATAAGTGATATATTAACATTTTGTATTGACAAAGGTCCAAAATAGAGTGATCTCACTGCTAGACTAACCCACCTGAAGGATTTGGGGTGCTTTTTCAATGTATGTGATGTATAGATTGGGGGGAGATGATCACAGCTAAAACGGTGAGATCGAAATGTGCATGGAAGACGGTGATAGAAGAAGCGGTTCAGAGGCAGTAGCCAGCAGAATGTTTAGCAGCCAGCCGAATGTTTTGCATTCCTTGCAAGAACAAATTGATAAGAGCGAGTGTACTGTAGGCCCAGAGCAGGAGGGAGAGAGGTTCATCTTAATGAAAGTTTAATGGTGTTAAAGGTTATGCAGTTGTCATGACAGCACGTCGCATGACAACCAGAAGGCGGGCCGTCGTTGCTACGGCGAAGATCTATAAGTCGAACGGTGTTTCCGGGTGTAGGGCAGACTAAAAATCTGACTGAGACTAAGAGGGAAGAGACCAAGATACTCTCTCCTCTCATCACAGAGAGGGGGGGGGGGGGGGGATGCCACATCATCATTAGCTTCGGCTACCACGAGGATGGTCTTGGCTAACGACTAGGCCTGACCACTATCGGACTGAAAGGACAATCTGAACACACCGAGAGATCATTAGAATAGACTCTTCAAGGACAATACAATCTGTTAACATCTGAGCTGAGGTTTCTGTTTATCAAATAAAACCACGCTTTTCCTTGTAAGGTATTTCACGTTGTCGAAGTGTCGGATTCTTACGGAGGTGGAGAATTATTATGGTTTGCGGATTGTACTAACAGGGAGAGATAAGGATCTTATCTGCCAGTATAGGAGACGTCAGGACCATTAAAAGTACACAACGCAGAGGAATTGGACGGAGAGAGGATAACACAAGAGGACGTGATACTGGCCAGATTGATCAGGATCTAACACACCCCACCCACCCTGATAAAAACATCGCAATACTATGATGATGGTTTGTTTTAACATTTAGTGGTTATGGTTAAAATAGAAGGTTATGGTTATGGTTATGGTTATGGTTAGTTTAAGGTTCAGGGTTGGGGGCGAGGCATCAGGAGTGTCTCTCGGTCGGTAAAGGCACTTGCCTCCAATGTGAGCTCCCTGGATTTGTTCTCCAGTAGCTCAAATGTTTTCAGAACATTTTAAAAGTTAAAAGAAAATCTAATGTGTAATATACGTACGTACACATGTTCATAAATACGTATATTACTTATGGCTATAACATAACGCACAATATGTACCTTTTTCCTGTCGTCGATAAGTTCTTTATTTACTACTTTTAATACTTTTAGCGAGATTGGACTGCTACAAAACAATACCCAGTCTGGTCCAAGACCATGAAAGAGACAAGATTCTCCACCGTGAGTGAAATGGATTCGTCCTCCGAAGTGAAGTGAGCGACACACAAAGGATATCACGGCAGAACTTTTTTTTTTTGGAACAGGGCCAATTCAGAGACAGGAGACAAGGTGTGGGCATGAGAGGAGACAGGAGACAGGAGACAATGCGTGGGCACGAGAGGAGACAGGAGACGAGGCGTGGGCACGAGAGGAGACAGGAGACAAGGCGTGGGCACGAGAGGAGACAGGAGACAGGAGATGATGCGTGGGCACGAGAGGAGACAGGAGACGATGCGTGGGCACAAGAGGAGACAGGAGACAAGGCGTGGGCATGAGAGGAGACAGGAGACAGGAGACGATGCGTGGGCACGAGAGGAGACAGGAGACAAGGCGTGGGCACAAGAGGAGACAGGAGACGAGGTGTGGGCATGAGAGGAGACAGGAGACAAGGCGTGGGCACGAGAGGAGACAGGAGACAAGGCGTGGGCACGAGAGGAGACAGGAGATGAGGCGTGGGCACGAGAGGAGACGGGAGACAAGGTGTGGGCACGAGAGGAGACAGGAGACGAGGCGTGGGCACGAGAGGAGACAGGAGACAAGGCGTGGGCACGAGAGGAGACAGGAGACAAGGCGTGGGCACGAGAGGAGACAGGAGACAAGGCGTGGGCACGAGAGGAGACAGGAGACAAGGCGTGGGCACGAGAGGAGACAGGAGACAAGGCGTAGGCATAAGAGGAGACATGAGACGAGGCGTGGCCACGAGAGGAGACAGGAGACAAGGCGTGGGCACGAGAGGAGACAGGAGACAAGGCGTGGGCACAAGAGGAGACAGGAGACAAGGCGTGGGCACGAGAGGAAAGCTTCCTACCATCCGCCGTGCTCAACACTACAGACAGAGGAGACTGTATTAAACATCTCGGGGGGCAACAAGCCTCACAGATGAATCCAGGTCTGTTCTCTCAGTAAAGGCCTTTGGTCTCTTTCCTCGGTCCGACCCTCTGTTCTGTCTAATGGTAATAGAATTAGTAGAAACGTTGATGCTTTGATGTGAACGCTAGAGAGTCCGCTCCATTCAAACAGAAGTAATTTCATCACTCGCTTCTACTCTCCTCTAACCTGAAGCCCACATTGTCACATAGAGAACGTTTTAGCTGAAATGTGTCAGAATGTTTCTCCTGCTAAATCTAATCTGTCAAAAGCATTGATTGATTGATTGATTGATTGATTGATTGATTGGACATTTTATTAACAGATTGGATATGGATATTGGAATGGGTACAATACAGTACGGCTCAATAGACACAATTGTTAAGGGGATGCAGACCAGAGAAAGACTTTCGTCTTGTTTACATCAGGGTCCCCCATTTTCAATTCATAATGACATTTATGACATACACAGCATACAGATATACAGATATATATCATGACATTTATGACATACATGACATACAGATATACAGTACTGTTACATTTATGACATAAAAAGATATACAAATATACAGTACTGTTTAACAGAGATCCTAACAGAAACTAACTACATTCGAGGGGAGACTGTACATGAGGAGGGTGTTAGTTGAGTGTGTGGGTGGGGGGTTTGGACATTTACGGGGGCCAGTTTTGAATTGCAGACTCCCGTAGGTGCTCTTTGAGGGTGGTTTTGAAGGAGGGTAGGGATTCACATTATTTTATGGCTGTGGGTAGGGTGTTCCACAATGTTGTGGCATAATTGCTAAACGTGTTTAGTCCCTTGTTTGAGACGAATCTGGGTTGTACATGATTTGTGGAGCTCCCTCTGGTGTTGTGATCATAGAATTCACTGACCTTTGGGAAGTATTTCGACATGGGTATCTTAGTGGTGTAGTGTGTGACAAGGCCCATTGCAAGTTGCTGTACTCTGTCGTCTACTCTAAGGCCCCGTTTAGACGGAAACGCTAGCAGGTGAATCCTGCCTTTCGTTTATACGGAAACAGCGTTTTTACGGGGTGAAACCGCAAAAAAGTGAGACTACCTTCCAGAGTGGAATTCCTAGAAACGCAAAAGCTTTGCGATCTCGTCTAAACTATCAAAACGTATAAATCTGTTAAAACGATGACGAACGGGTTGTCACGGCTCTGGTCGCGCGTACTGCTTACGTCACAGGTAGCAGGTAAGCGCCAGTAGCCGAGACGTAAACAAAGCAAGTATGTCTGACTTATATCAACGGAGATCACCTGAAGGCTACATTGGCAGTACTTTTAACCCTTTCACTGCCACACGACAGAAGGTTACCCCTTTACTATCACACAACCGGCTGTCGTGTGGCAGTGAAAGGGTTAAATACACAAGAATCTGTCCCGCGGCGTGACTGGACCCTCTGTCTGTGAGTGACTCTGCTTTGGTGCAATCACATTCCCCATCCACAGTCTGCGAATCAGAGGCAGAGTAGGGCGGGTCTTCACAGCACGTCATGTGACATATGCGCCAATCGTGTGACAGCGGGTCTCCGTCGTTACAGCGTCGTCTGCACGGAGAATTCCACTCCAAAACGCTTGTCTAAACGTAAAATTAAAAGTGAAACCGCAAGATGACTTTTGCGGTTTCTGTTCACAAAACGCTCGTCTAAACGGGGCCTAAGCCATCCTAGGATGTCAAAATGGGCAGGGGTGAGGTGGGTTTTAGGAGTAAGGTCAAGCAGTAGTCTGACCAGTTTGTTTTGTGATGTTTGTAGTCTTGTTTTTAGTGCCTTTGAGCTGCTTTGGTACCATGAGGTGCAAGCATAATCGTAGTACCCTTGAATGAGTGCTCCTGTTAGAGTCTTCACGGTATTCTTGCTTACCAGAGAGGAGATCCGGTACAAGAATCTTGTTCGTTGGTTGACTTTTTTTATTACATTGGTTGCCATTTTGTCACAGGGAAGATTTGCCTCTAGGATGGAGCCCAGGTAGGTAATTTCATCTTTCCTTGTCACATTATTGTCACCCACTGTAACAGAGAAGCCATTGGCCTTGCTGAGTTTGTTATTTGATCCAAAGAGAATGGACTCTGTTTTACCCAGGTGTAATGATAGTTTGTTATCTGCGAGCCAGGTGCAGATTCTGCCCAGTTCAGAGCTGAGGACTTTTTCAACCTGCAACTTGTCCGTGTCAGAGACCAGCAGGGCTGAGTCGTCCGCGAACAGGAACAAGTTGCTGTCATAATCATGGCGAGAGCCTTTTTCACCCTTCCTCCTTCCACACCATCACGGCGAGAGCCTTCCTCACCCCTCGTCCTTCCGTACCCTTATATGGGCAGCATCCGGTCCCTCCGTTCCCACGCTGTCGGAGGGAGATCAATCAACACGGCTGTGAGGGATTCCCTCATCATCAGACCCCTACTTCAGACCACGGATCCTGCTCTCCCTCATCGCAGTATTAACCTAACAACCTAGGTACGACGACGAACCCTAGCCTTGCTACTCTGTCCTTGTTGAATACCTTGTCCTAATCTTGTTCTCTCTGTAGGGGGACCTTAAGGCTTAACAGGTAACCTCTTCCACCCGTGGAATATTTTCTGAAAATCCGCCTGAAATATATACCTAGGTAAATGGAATATTGCTCCACTTCTACAAACCATTTGCATATTCTTGGTATCAAGGGACATCTATGGACCTCAGGGAATGTATTCACAGTGTCAGAACTATTGTGTCTATTAGTAGGTTTGCTTAAATTGTGATGAAACAAAGGAGAATATGAATTATGATTTTTCTTTGCATCTTTGACAGTTAATAACACCATGCTAATAATGACCAAACATAAAAAACTGCCACTGACCTCGTCCAGTACCTTCTTGAGATCATGTGTACAAAAATCGAAGGAAATTAATAAAGGGAAGATGATTAAACAGAAGGTTCTGTAGATACAGTACTGAATTCTCCCATCCGGACCAATGCAATTTGAAATATTTTTATAGAATATAGAATAGGAGGCTTATAAATTACCTTATTATAGCCAAATCGCACATTTATATATATATACATATATTATCTTTCAAATGCCTGAGTTCAATTTGGATTTAATATCACCAGGCGTGCATACGACCAGAGAATGAAATCTACTGTAATCTACTGTACTTTTTTATTTCCCCCACAGTGCAACCGTTTTGAAAGTAATTTCAGATCTAATTGTTCCTACATGTTAACAATAGGGACGATAAAGTTGAAAGCCTTTCAATATTTGTCAAAAACGTTACCTTTTGTGCCTTATTATCCCGAATAATAACAGTTATTGAAATAATTCATACAGAACTCTGAACCTTGAACCCCATAGAATCTTCCAGGAAGTGTAGTTTTAAAAACTTTCAACGCAGAACCAGACCTGTGGAAGTCTGCTACAAAATGGCAGCAGAAAGACTACAATTCCCATGGTTCAAAATATCCAAAATGGTTGCCCTTGTGAAATAGACTTGACCAAATCGAAAAGTTAAATCTATCTCACTGTCAACATTGGCATTTGAAAAAACTGGAAATATCGCCCGGCACCCTCCCCCCGGCCCGCCCCCTCCCAATGTAGTCTCCTCCCCCTCGTTAAATTAAATTAATCAGATACCTGGTTGAAAGTGAAATGCTGTGAACATCCCTGCATTAAATTAATGGAAGTGTAAGACAAATTCAGTACAAATTCACTTTATGTAGTAGTATAGCATTAACATGTTCATATTTATTGAAATCCTACAATGCATATAAATGTTATGATGAATTGAAAAAGGGGGAAGAAGTCCTTCTCTGGTCTGCATCCCCTTAACAATTGTGTATTGCGCCATACTGTATTGTACCTATTCTGCAATCTGTTAAAGTTAGCAATCAATCAATGTATTACCATAGTGTCTTTATACCTTCATCACTGTAGGCTACCATAATACACCATAGTGTCTTTATACCTTCATCACTGTACATATTAATACTACAACTCAAGAAGAATCAAGAGGTTTATTTGTCACATACATGCAGTGAAATGCGGATTGATTGTGCAAAATACAATAAAAATAGGCATAGAAAAAATAATAGGTAACACAAGATATGCATGATAAAAAAAGACATGCCAAGTTCCTGAAAAACTGGTTCCTATGTACACTACAATACAATTGTAACTCTTAATGTATCTAAACTATACAATACCTCCTTCCTTTAAAGTGACATTTTGTTTAAAGTGATCTGTACTGTACATACATCTGATTAGTATTGTATATTACTATTGCACTTTACTGTTACATTTGCACTCTGGTTGGATGCCAAATGTCTTTGTTGTACTGTATAATGACAATACATTTTAATCTAATCTAATTAGACTGTTTTATCACTCTGGAATGGATGGGGGATACCACCAATTTTTTGGTAAAGCACAAATTATTATATTATATTATATATTAAATTATATTTTTAAAACATCCCCAAGGCTGCAACACTCCCATTCCTCCCAGGTGTCAGGCTCCTCATTCGCACATCACCACCACCCCTCCTGCTCCACTGCCATCACCACCGCCACTACCACCACCCCTCCTGCTCCACTGCCATCACCACCCACACCACCTACCCATTCGCACATTCTCATGTTGACCACAAAGTCAACTAACCACACTTCGACCTCCCCGGGCCGAACCGACCACTTTCCCAGAAATCGGACTGAAAAACAAACGTTTCATCCAAACAAATATTTTTATGGAAAAAAAATATATATAAAAAAAACATTTAAAAAAAAAAGTTTTTCTGACTTTAAAATTTTTTCGGGACCTCCATGTTTTGGGGGTCTTCATTGTCAAAATCGGATCCGGGATTCAGCTCCCAACAGTCGGGCAAGAACTGCGGGTTTTCAGCCTCTCTCCAGGCTCCTGGACAGAATTTTTTTCCATAGCCTATGTTTGCGAAGAGGCTACGGAAAAAAATCATGCCGCTGTGCGTCTCTGATTGGATCTTAAGTTTGTGTGGCACGGCGTGAACGCCAATCAGTCTCGTGCACAGAGTCTCACTAGCCTGCCTACCCTACCCTATTTTGATTGGATAATTACATTCTTAAGCCCAACCCAGTGCAGTTATTTTGGACTGAGTGATTGACAGCTGGCCATTACTGCAGTTATGATCAGGCCAGATCAGAGAGCTCAGAGCTGTCACTTGGCCAGTTTTGAAGAAGAAAAAAAATGCACTGGCATTTTTTTACATGGGGAAAACATTTCTAATAATAAAATAAAAATATATATATATATATAATTTACATATATAATTATGTAAATCAATTAAAAAAAAATCTTCTTCTTTTTCTTCTTTCTGACTGTATATGAGTGAAGTACTGCCTCACGTGTTGTCATGGAATAATCTCCACTGTGTTGTAGGTATAGGTTGCAGACCTCGCATTTCTCAACACCTTCTGAGAAGGAGTGTATTTGTGAAAAATTTTCATAGCCTCTATGCCTCGCCGATTGGTCATGATGACTGACGTCGCTTTTTCCTCCGTGTGCGACATTGAAATCAGCGAGGCATAATTTACAAAAAGCATAGAGTGTTGAAACGTTGCTTTTCGTGAGGTACGGGAACGTCTCCTCCCACTTGGCGAGATATTTGCAGGTCTTCTTGGCTTTCTTAGCTGTTGGAACCGCACAATCCTCTCTCAAGTCCATCGTAGAATGTAATACATTTCGCGCTAAACCCCTCCTTTATCCGGATTCCGGTCGCTGTTCTTCTTCTTCTTCGGGTCGCAACCATCTTCCGGTCTGACTTCCTGTGCTAATGTTCTAATCTACACTGCTGCCACCTGTCGTCACGGAGGGGAATTGCAGCCATTTTGAAAAGATTTATAAAAAAAAATTTAAACGGGAAAAATCCGGGAACGGGATGATGGCGGGAAGGAAGGTTGAAATTCGGGACAATCCCGGGAAAATCGGGATGGTTGACAGCTATGCTTTTAACCTATTGCTAAACTAACGTATTGATGATAATATACATTCTACATGCTGTTGTGACATGTTTATGATGTTAATACTTGAATACGTTTGAAAAAAAAATCGCTACTTTTATACAACAGTCTGAAAAATATTGATTTATGACCAGATGTCATTTCGGGACCGGTACCGGTCCCGTCGGGTGGAAGAGGTATTAACCTAAGCCCTAGCCATATTTTCAGAAAATTTGCCTAAAAGTACATACCTAAGTAAATGGAAGATTGCTCCACTTCTACAAGGTCAATTTCCATGTTCTTGGTATCTAGGGACATCTATGGATCTCAGGGAATGTATTCCCAGTGTCAGAAATACTGTGTCTACTACTGTAAGTACAGTCACTTTTTTTTTATTTAGCAGGGAAAGGAAGGTGGGGTGTGTGCAAAGGCCTGCTACACTCTTAACCCTTGTGCCTCCTTAGCAACTATTTCCTGTATTTAGCCTTTGTGTGGGTGTGTGTGTGTGTGTGTGTGTGTGTGTGTGTGTGTGTGTGTGTGTGTGTGTGTGTGTGTGTGTGTGTGTGTGTGTGTGTGTGTGTGTGTGTGTGTGTGTGTGTGTGTACAACGGTGGCTGTGTTGATGATTATGTCATGAAATTGGGTCAGTTTGCTTATTTTCCATATATTTACAGAATTTGAGAAGATTATATTTTGAAAACCTCTAAAAAAAAGTGAACAATATTAGAGGGCAAAACGACCCCAGTGGTTTATGTCATGCCACTAGGGGTTAGGTTTAGGGTTAGGGTTAGGGTTAGGGTTAGGGTAAGGTCAGGTAATGTATAGGCTTATATAAGCTGCAAAAAATGCCAGTGCATGAAAATAAACTTTTTGTTAACATGCAGAAAATCAATTAATCCAAACCGATTTGTAGTCAGCCATGCCCATGGCAAACTATGTAGCCATGCAATGGAATGCAATCAGTTTGAAAGCACTTCTAGATCTAACTTAAATCAAGCCATAGCCAGCTAGACCTTGACTATGATTACATACAGTAACTGCATCTGTCTCCATGTCAGTGATTGTCTTGCTTTTATCTAAGTTGGAGCGCTGAAGGCCAACACAGACTAACAGTTGGTTCAATCGCTATCACCATTTTTTTTCAGTGACCCAGTAATATGAAGCATTAATTACTAGGAACAGTTAAAGTGCAAACGTTGACATGACAATGACAGTGACCCATCCCCATCCCTTCGGTTCCTGATTTAAACATGAATTGTTTATGAATTGATGATTTAATTTTTTTTACATTTGTATTGTGCACTGACCACACTGGTAACAATGATTATGAATGTATCCCAATTAATTAATTTAAAGATCTTCAGAAAAGTGAATGTGACAGCCAGATTGTTTTATGTTTGTGTTTTATGTTTTATGTTTTATGTTTTATGTTTTATGTTTTATTAGGATCCCCTAATACATTTGGCCGCTAATCTTCCTGGGGTCCTCACAAGAAAATAATATAACAGAATACAAATACAGAATGTAATTAGTAATAGGAAAAAGGATACTCCAACTCCATTGATACAAATATTCTACTAAAGTATTCTCTGTAACATTTCAGAAATATGTATACAGATTGGTGGGATTAAATTATCATAATTAGGTTATCAAGTGTAATCATCAGGATGTAAATGTTTAGGGCGGCTAGGTGGTGCAGTGGGCAAGGCGCTCACCACCAACGCAGGATACGCTGGGTTCGAGCCCAGCTCTCCGCATTGCATTCAGCTTTGCTGGTCATTCATACTAATATTATAGTATTAGGGGGTGGGAAGCTGATGGGTGGGGATCGGACGTTGTGGACAGCGACTCCTACAGGTCGGTTGGTGCGCCTGCGCAGTAGAATCAGGAAGCGACGGGGGCGGCGTCCCTCCAAAGCGCAGACCCCCGACGCTGAAAGATCGGGCTGTGCAGGTGAAAATATGCGACGGCTGCTACCTCGAGTACCGGAGGGGACTCGTGCAATGTGTGGCTTCGTCCACATTACAGCCGGCTTGTGGGAGGCATGAAACAGCGTTCGAGACAGGGGAGGGTAGAATTGGACGATACAAAATTGGGATGGGAGAAAAATAGAAAATGGGAGAAAAAGTTGATCAAAAAAAGGATGTAAATGTTTTACTACATACAGTATAGAGAAAGAAGGGCTACTGCCCTCAGACCCCAAGATAATTTGTATATAGGCAGTCTGACTTGGTCTGACTTGACTTAGTCTGGACCTCGGTAACTATTTGTAACTATTAAAAAATATATATATATAATAATAATAATGCATAGTGAGCTCTTTAAGGATTTGAACAGCACTGCATTGTTCCATGTTTTGGCTTCAGTGTGAGGTCAAAGTTAAATGAGTTTTTAGAACCATTTTGAACATTTAAAGAACTACGACAGCCATTTTCATACAAAAAGGACTCATCATCATTAGGTGGCTTCTTCGTTCCGAAGGTTGCCTATCACTCTCCAACCCATTCTGTCCCCACTTCTTCTCTCCAACTCCGTGACTCCGCCTCTCACTCCGCTCCAATCACAGACGTCGTCTACCCAGCCTCTTCTTGGTCTTCCACTTCCTCTCTTTCCATCCACCTTCCCCATCACCACCTTCTTGAACATCTCCCCGCTGGATCCTCTCAGAACATGCCCGCACAACTCCATCTTTCTCTTTTTCAACCTCTCCAGCAGCTGCCCTCCTTGCATATCCGCTCTGCTCAGTACCTCCTCATTCTTGATCTTATCCTTATCCTATGTTCATCAAATTATCCAAAAGTATTTAAATTTTACGGAACTCTGTACTTTTACTTTGCCACATTTCAAAGGAAACATGGTACTTTTGACTCTTTATCTGAACCCATCAGTTACTAGTTACTTTGCATAGAAAACATGGCAAAAATTTATGAAGATAATGTACAGTACTTTAAAATGGGAAACCTGTCAACTTCAAGAAGACATACTACCACTTTAACATAAGATTTAGAGGTCAATGGATCAAGAATGTTCCCGAATGTATACTTTTACTTTTGATACTTAAACAAATTCAGTATCAAACTACTTTTACTTATTACATTTAAGTAAATTGCTTTTACTTTTACCAGAATACTATTTTATCTGGGTATTTCTACTTTTATTTAAGTAAAGGAACTGTGTACTTCCTCCACCACTGGTCATCATGACCAAACTAGCAAACAATACAAAACGACCAACACTGCGTCGCTGTCCAAATACGTCTGGCACTCGCTGTAGAATGTGACCTTTTACAAAAAAGCAAAAAACAACACCAACAATGTTCTCATATTATGCTATATCAAAGAATACAAAAAAACCCAAAGAAGAAAATGATGACAGATAGGAAGAAAAATACAAAGACGCTCTGTCTAAAATCCAGAAATAAACCGCTTCCTGTTTCCTACAGTACATACCATTTAAAATACCATTTAAACAGCTGATGCACTAACACAAATGTAGTTTGTCCTCATCTATAGCACGGCGGCGATAATACTGTTAAGGCATTGTGAGTCAGTTAGATAACAGCACCAGTCATATAGCAGTTCATACAACTTCCCATGTGTTGTGTGGACGGACCAGTGACACTAATCTTAGACTACTATCTCAGTAGATCTGCTCTCCAACGAAGATGCTCCCGCTCCTTTAGGCTATTATGCACGTCACGCCCTCCCCCGTTTGAAAAATCGACCCCGGCTACATACACAGCGGCGTACCTAACTTGCATATTAGCGCGATAAGCATCTAGCGAAGTGGGAGGGACAGTGATGTGATTGACTACAGCTTATCTTGTATCTTGTACCAAGTCAAGCGTTTCCAATAGCCCGTTACAAGTGGCTCAAACTGTGACAGGGCCTGCGGCGGAGGCAGCTAACCAGTTCCAACACCTGTGGGAACCGTAGAGAGAGGGTCACACACCAAATCCTGGTGGCTGGGACGTTCTGTGTGTCGTTTTAGAAATAGGGAATTCACGGTTCATTAGCCGCGGGGCAGTTCTACAATCTTACTGAAGCGCCTCCATATCAGCAACTACTACGATGGTCTGTGTGTGTCCGCTACTGGTCAGATGAACACTCACTCACTCACTCAATAATAATAATAATAATAATAATAATAATAATAATAATAATAATAATAATAATAATAATAATAACTTCATTTTATATAGCGCCTTTCAGAAGACCCAAGGTCGCTTTACATAGGGGGGGGGGGGGAGATGACAAATTAACAAACATAGTGGACAGACACAACATATACATATAAAGTGAGAAATTAGGGGTTAAAGGCCAAGTTGAAGAGGTGGGTTTTGAGCAGTTTTTTTAATGAGTCCAGAGTTGGGGCGGTGTGGAGTTCTGCGGGGAGGGAGTTCCAGAGGGTGGGAGCTGTCACACTGAAAGCTCTGTCCCCGAACGTCCACAGTCTGGTTCAGGGGATGGAGAGCTGACCAGGAGGTCAGTGAGGTACTGAGGTGCCAGAGCGTGAAGGGATTTGTAGGTGAGCAGGAGGGTTTTCACTCACTCACTCACTCACTCACTCACTCACTCACTCACTCACTCACTCACTCACTCACTCACTCACTCACTCACTCACTCACTCACTCACTCACTCACTCACTCACTCACTCACTCACTCACTCACTCACTCACTCACCCACTCACTGTCCTCCATGGCCCACACCCTTGCTGTAATGGCGGCCCCTCCTTGGTGTGAACGCACTCCTAAGTTAAATACCAACCACTTCGCCACCTGAATTGGATCCTTTTCAGGCGGCAGAATGGATAAAGAGACTGTGGTCTGTATGGAATGGAATGGACTGCATTTATACAGTGCTTTTAACCAAAGGCTTTGCAACTTATGCCTCACATTCAGCCATTCACTCACACATTCACACACCGACGGCAGAGGCAACCACGCAACGTGCCAACCTGCTCATCGGCAGCAGTTAGGGGGTTTAGTGTCTTGTTCAAGGACGTGCTGCCCGGGAGGAGCTACGATTGAACCGGGAACCTTCAGATTACCCGGTGGTGCTACCTCCTGAGCCACGGTCAATGTGTGCTCACATGGCGCTGGTGAGCAGAGGGTTCATGGTTCAAGGCCGATGGAGTTTTTACTTTGACTTTTTAGTACTTAAGTACATTTAAAGTACATTTACTCAAGTGTGTTTTTAGCCAGATACTCGGACTTTTACTTGAGTTAGATTTTGAGACGGTACCCATACTTTCACTTAAGTATAATTTCTGGGTAGTTTTTACACCCCTGAGTTTACTGCAGAACTTTGTAAGTTGCTGATACGTTTGTACCCTTGTCACCGAGACAACTTCCTGTACTGTACGTACATCGCATGTGGCGAATTAATGCATTTATTTATTAAAAAAACTAAAACGCATATATTCTACACACACACACACACACACACACACACACACACACACACACACACACACACACACACACACACACACACACACACACACACACACACACACACACACACACACACACACACACACACACACACACACACACACACACACACACACACACACACACACACATTTTAATACTTTATTTGGTTCCACAAATTATATTACATAAACAGGGAATCAAATGTATCGGGGCCAAGCAGCACTGAACACTTAAGGGTACACATAGCACCTCCTTCTCCACGTGGCTAAGCTGCCAATAATAGCTGAGACAGAGCAATATTTGGCAATTTGTTTGGCTTTTCTTTTAGACATTGCATAAATTCTCAGACCAGTCATGGTGGATTTGTGTACATGGCCAAGACTTCCGAACACAAGTACACCATATCTACACCTATACCCAAGGTCAGCCATCACACTGAGCAGTGGTTGGTATTTTATATACTTGTCCCGGAAGGCCTGGTCCATGTACAGGTCAAAGGTACAGCCTACTTCTATGACCAGCACCTCTCCGTGGCTGGTGTCAACAAAAACAACGTCCGGTGTATTTGGTATGTTAGCAAAAACATCGTTGGTAAGGCCAAACCACTCTGGTTTCACTCTGGCATGTTTGTACATTGCTGCACTAGATGGTGATATGTTCCGTACCGCATCAGACACAATGTCCACAATACGGTCATGACGAGCGATGTACAGGTGTTTGTATGCATTACATCCATTTGTTATGTGTGCAATGGATTCTAGGTGTTGTGAATCCTGATGGTTTAAACAGAATGGACTGTGAGTTTGAGGATACCAAGTGGACAGATTGTATTGAGTGGGTAATACCTGCAGTCTTGCTTTGATGGTAAATTTTAAAACATCCTCACCAACAGCGGCGTTCTTATACACTGAGTGTGAGACTGAGTGGTCAGCAAACTCCAAACAAGCTAGCTTTCCCTGTAGTCTGAGTCCACACCAGTGCTGCCTGATCTCAGACTGCTTCATGCTAAGCAGAACCCTCCTTGCAGAGTCTCTGTGCAGTTCGACAGTCTCTTCCTGCGGTGTTGTGATGTTGGCCTTCACAACCACACAGGGGTCTGTGATAAGTTCATCAGAGACAGGGACTTCAGTCTGTGTGTTGGTGGGTCTTGTCCATTTCAGCTGAACTCCAGTCTGGTTGCAGAGGTCATTGAGATCTGGCCAGTCAGACCAGACCCCGAAGCCCTTGGCCCGAGAGTCCAGTTTCCCAGAGTCTTTCTTCCTGAAGCCGAGGAAGTTATTCTGGTCTGCGGTGGTCAGGGGGATCTTCCTTCTGCGTAGATCCAGCAGGAGAGAGGCCCTGGCCATTTCTCTGACGGTGACATCATCATTGTTAAGCATGTGGAGCAGGTGGGCTAGCCTGGTGGCTATGTAGGTCCACTCGACATTGGGGACTCCCAGCCCTCCCTCTCCACATGGGAGAAAGATCATGCCCCGTGTGGAGTGTGTGTTGAGGCCTACCCACTTTCTGACCAGCTGAACAGTTTTGTTTGTCTCACACACACACACAAAGGGAAGGTACTTAACTTAAGTGCTGCCCCAGGGAGGGGGTCGGGGGCTACTGCCCTCAGACCCCCAAGATAATTTGTATATGGGCAGTCTGACTTGGGTTACTCATGGCCGTAGCCAGCTATGAGGTCACCGAGGTCTGGACAATTTGTAACTATTAAAAAAAATATATTAAACAAATATTATAAAAAAATTTATAATTTTCTTTTATAGAAATATCACAATATAAATGTACACTCTGGAGTTGAAAATGTCCGGTAATGTCTGATGTTTGGCAAAGGTACTCCCCCCTGCATCGCTACAGCACTGCTTCTGTCCAGGAAGGGGACATGCAGGTGGCTTTGCTTTGAACTAACGTTACTTGTCCAAAGCATGGGCATGCTTGTGACAGAACAGCAGGGACTGACAAGCCTGCGCCGTGGGCTGTTTGGTCAATGACGGGCCCACTAGCCTGGGACAGTGGCCCATTTGGTACTGACTGACACCGGGCTGGCCCAATAATCACATCTCTTACTAAGCCCCCCCCCCCCCCCCCCCCCCCACTAGGCTGGGAACAGCGGCCCATTATGCTGGCCCGCCACCCAATCACACCTCTTAATAAGCCCCCCCCCCTCCTCTCTCACCTGTTTTTCGTGTGAGAAGAACAGATGCGGTTTAGAGCGGAAAAAAAATTGACAAACAGAAGAAGAGTAAAGGGGGTGCGGAGAAATTGCGGGCAAAAAAAATCTAAAATCTAGAGGTGAATGCTGCAAAATATAATAAAATCACAGACATGTTTGCTGCAGCTTCAACGTCGTCACCCACAATAATAGTGCAGCAGGCTGTGCAGCAACAGCCTCAGGTAGCCAGCCAGGCAGAGACACAGGCAGCAGGGCCGAGGAGGGACAGTAAGCAGCAGGAAGAAGTTTGTGTGTGCCATCACTGCCATGGTGATGTCGATAATAATATGAATGATATCGTTATTTGGTCAGCATCGCGTTGGCTAAGCTAAGCCCACATCGTTTTTTCACATCCATTTTTCAAAGCATCTACAAATGTGTTACTACACATTAAACAACATTATTTAATGATGAACAAATCAAGTATAAACAATGTTGATAATGAGTTATAAATAATGTAGAACTAATTTGTAAATGTTATACAAATATAGCTATAAATGATTTAATAATAATATACGAATGTATATAAATGATTTGTTAATGATTAGTTCATTATCTACAAATACCTTATAAAGGTCTTATAACTGAGTGCTATTATAAAGTGTTACCAAACAAAAAGGTGATCTATTAACTGTGTAAACCTTATGCAATATTCATCATTGATATTTGGATACTTCAAATCTGTATGAACTGAGTAGTTAGTATCAAATGAAATAAGATGGAACAGCTCCATGCATTAATTGAATAAACAACTATTTCCTCATTACCAGTATGGTATTGTTTAAATTGTACAGCTTTTTGCACATCTTTGTCAGGGAATTCCAAAAATTCTGGACCTGAATGTACCAGTTAATTGTAATCATCTCTCTCTCCTTATGTCTAGTCAAGCCAGGTTGTGGAGGAGAGAGACAGGGATGAACAGGCTGTAGACTACTTTGCCCGTCCTGAGCCTGCTATGATGCAGGTGTTTTTACATCACCACCCAAAACAAGATTCAGCCAAGAGCGAGTGAGTACACTGGTCCACTTGCACTGGTCCACTTGTCCATGGCACGTACTACCCAGCTTTGTAGTGGTTTGGGGGAATAGTACAGTAGGTACGCATATTTAAGGGGACCGCAAGGATGGTGTACTGTTGGGCGGTGTCCGACCGATTATGATGCGCCCGGTCTGGGCGGCCAAAAAAATAAATGGACCTCCCTAATTTCTAAACCCTGGCTACAGCCCTGGGGGTACTGCCCATATATTAGTGTTGCAATTAGGGATGCTCGATATTGGCTTTTTTACCGATACCGATATTCCGATATTGTCCAACTCTTAATTTCCGATACCGATATCAACCGATATCCCCCCCAAAAAAAATGAATAATTTCAGGTAACTAATAATTTCACTGGATATATATATAACAAGTATTGTTATTGTTTTTTTTCTTTTTTAAACCGATACCGATATTTTCCGATATCACATTTTACTGCCGATATCGGCCGATAATATCGGTCGGCCGATAATATCGGACATCCCTAGTTGCAATGCATGATAAGTAAACAGTGATAAAAAGCTAAGGAATCGGATGGAGCTGGGGCGTTTGGGACAAATACAAATGTAAGATGAAAATCTCCCCAGCCTGTGGGAGGCAGTGGCGGTGTGAACTCTGGCCCGGTCCAGAACAATAGGAGTCACAACATCAGTTTGGAGTGGAGTGGTGGAGGAGTGGTAGAGGAGCAGTAGAGGTTTGATTTGTCAGTGCTGGATCTGTACACATACACATACGCATACACATACACACACACACACACACATATACACCAGATATATATAAAGGCTGTCAAAGTTAACGCGGTATTAACGCGTTATCGCCCGATTCTATTAACGCCACAATTTTTTACTAGACTTCACTCAGGTGTATTATTGATGCTCTCATTGATACTATGTTCGTTTCTGAAGTGTGTGTGTGTGTGAGATATATATATAGAGAGAGAGGGGTGAGAGAGATGAGGAAGGGGCAAGAGAGAAAGAGAGCTGGGAGAGTGTGTGTGAGAGAGAGAGAGAGAGAGGGGGGTGTGTGATTACTCAGCCCTTGTGTGGGTGAATGTAACAAGTTCCTAACGTTTTCTTTCCCCTATTATTTCATGCACACTTTATTCATTGTTTTAAATTATAATTTTCTTTTAAGTTATTTTGTGCATCACTCTGTTTTGAATTTGATGCAAATTTGCAATGCATGAGGGTCATCCTTTTGTGTTAAATGGCTGCATAAAGCAAGCATTTGTTGACTCTCATGTTGATAAGAGTATTAAAACCTGGAACTTGAAAAAGATCCGTTTAAGGTAGATACAATTTATTTTTTAAATGCGATTAATTTGCGATTTTAATTTATTGACAGCACTAATATATATATATATATACAACATCCCGCTGTCTAGTCTTGCACAAGGACCAATCAGCATGGGTATGGGCGGGTTCATTTTCCATTGATGGGGATTTGATTGGCTATTGGATGGGGATCAGTCTCAGCAGTAGGGACAGTTATACCGTTTGGATAAAAGCCTGCTGTGACAGTAACTGTCGTATTAAACAACATAGCGGTAATAAGTTGCCTGACGCCTGGAGGCCAATACCAGAGGCTCCGCAGTCCACTTTAAACACTCACACAAGACCCCCCATGGGAGGGGGCGAGAGAGAGAGA
>NC_140179.1:96623939-96656439 GCF_963971535.1 Notolepis coatsorum
TCTCACGTGAAAGTACTCAACCTTTACTGTCCTTATAGGTAGAATCCTTAACGCTGTCAAACGGCGACCTCTAGGCAAAATAACACCACGCTCGGTATTGCACTTTGTTTACATCTTTTTCTTTTGGTCTGATGTGTGGGGTCGGAGTTGAGTGGGGAGGACAGGGGGCGATCGCTGGCCACACCTCAGGCTCTGTCAAGAGAGGTCCGGAGAAACGTACAGTGTAATAAGTTACCTTAAAGCTTTATATATTATATTATAAATATAGCAGTACAGTAAACCAAAACCTCACAGTATAGTACACTTTCACGTGTACTATTCCTTATTGAATTGACCCACTTTGTAGACTCGTTTGAGTTTTTTTTTTTGTCTTTGACAGACAGCTTGATTGCTCATTCTAATACAGATACATATTACATGA
Organism: Notolepis coatsorum; assembly: GCF_963971535.1. Taxonomy (NCBI): domain Eukaryota; kingdom Metazoa; phylum Chordata; class Actinopteri; order Aulopiformes; family Paralepididae; genus Notolepis; species Notolepis coatsorum. The sequence continues at coordinate 96,624,361 of NC_140179.1, forward strand.
TAATACATTATGTGGCCAACCAATGGAAATCACCCTGACAGATTAAGACTGTGCCCGGCGGCAGGTGTGTCTCGATCACATCACACAGAGAGAGATATTATAACAGTTCCATAACCTGAACGTTGACTCTTTATCTCTGGAGACTCGTTCACGTTGACAAACCCGAAGACTTAGCATTTGGAGAAGAGTGGGTTCTGTTTAAGGGTGGACTTTGGCTCTAACTGCAAAACCAGTGCAAAGTTAGTTAGGCACAACTGGATTATAGATAAATTAGCCAAAACACTACGGTTACTATTCCGTGTAAAGGATGTGGCTACATAACGTTCTACTCCAGTACACTGGCGGCCATTCACCTTTGATTCAGGTCCATTATGTCTGTGTGTGTGTCAGGTCCCTTTCTTTCACTCTCTCCCTCCCTCTCTCCCTCTCTCTCTCCTCTCTCTCTCTCATCTCCTCTCTATCTCCTCTCTCTCTCTCTCTCTCTCTCTCTCTCTCTCTCTCTCCTCTCCCTCTCCTCCCTCTCCCTTTCAGTTTACTGATAGCCGTCAATAATCAAATCATGTGCCACTACTCCACTCGTGCACAGAAAGACACACCGACACGACCATGAAAGAGAAACAGAGGAGGAGCGGGAGGTTTAACTCAATTGACGTAGCTGCACATGTCTGCTTTAAGGCACGTGAGTTAGCCGTCTCCACCAGGCGGTAGCCTAGGTGGGGGATGATGCACTTGTTGTGTGTGTGTGTGTGTGTGTGTGTGTGTGTGTGTGTGTGTGTGTGTGTGTGTGTGTGTGTGGTGTGTGTGTGTGTGTGTGTGTGTGTGTGTGTGTGTGTGTGTGTGTGTGTGTGTGTGTGTGTGTGCGTGTGTGCGTGTGTGCGTGCGTGCGTGCGTGCGTGCGTGCGTGCGTGCGTGCGTGCGTGCGTGCGTGCGTGCGTGCGTGCGTGCGTGCGTGCGTGCGTGCGTGCGTGCATGCGTGCGTGTGTGTGTCTCTAACTACAAGGCCATGGTGGATGAAACTGGCCACATAGGCTGACAGCAGGCCGGGGACGTGACCCCCTTTTTACACCTTTTGACCACAGGAGGGCGACACTACACAGGTTCACTGCTCAGAGCCTCCGCGAGTTGTAAAAAGTCGCTTTGTTGTAAAAAACCCGAACCTCTAGTTGTTGCTATGTTAAAAACATTTATGCATTTATTAATGTATTATATATTATATATTCATTCGTCCTAACGTGTTTCTTATCACTCTCCCCATGCTTCCTATCGCCATTTCTATTCTTGCTAACATGCTTCATATGCTTCCTAACATGCTTCATATGCTTCCTAACATGCTTCATATGCTTCCTAACATGCTTCATATGCTTCCTAACATGCTTCCTATACTTCCTATCACTCTTCCTATGTTTTCTAACATGTTTCCTATGTTTCCCTAACACCCTCCCTATGCTTCATATCACCCTTCCAATGCTTCCTAACACCCTCCCTTCATATCACCATTCCTATGCTTCATATCACCCTTCCTGTGCTTCACAATCCATAATCCTTCCTATGTTTCTTAACATCCTTCCTACACTTTCTAACATGCTTCCTATGCAACTATAATTGGAGAGCGGCCAGTGGGTCTGTTTGTCTGTGTGTTTGTGTGTCTGTGTGCTGCCCGGTGGAGATTTGTGCTCTACCGAGCACACTTTCTAGTCAGGAATACTTTGTCTACTTTGCCTAATATCTCAGCCATCCAGTCGCCCCAGACGTTGACTTTTTTTCCAATTCTTTTTTTATTCCCCCCCCCCCCCCCCCCCCCCCTTCCCCCCCGGTCCGTTAATTGCCGTTAGGAAGCTTTCCCGTACCTGGGTGAGCCATGTCAAGCAATTAATACCCTAAAATACGCCTTTTAAGTGAGGCTTTTGGTGTCCACGACACCCTGTGGCGATGAAAAGGCCGGTGTCATCTCACATTAGCCTCGCGCAGGTGCCCTCTCTCCGTGCACATCAGATCATACCCATGCCCAGACGGACCCAGGGAGAGAGAGAGAGGGGGGGAGGTGGGGAGAGAGAGCGAGAGAGAGAGCGAGAGAGAGAGAGAGAGAGAGAGAGAGAGAGAGAGAGAGAGAGAGAGAGAGAGAGAGAGAGAGTGAGAGAGAGAGAGAGAGAGAGAGAGAGAGAGATTGGGGGAGTTGAACATTTCAGGAATGTTGTACCGGGACCATTCCCTGTGGTTGGTGTTTCTGTGTTCCAACCTTAACTTAAGAGCTTATTAGCCGTCTTTGCTCGGTCGTGGAATGCTAGCTAAAACAACTATGGCGTGTGAGAGGTGTTAAGTCATTCAAGGGCTAATAGTGAGCCACTGCCGACTGAACTACTCTGACAACACAACGCTGAGGAGGAGGAGTCTGAACATGGGTTGCGTTAAAAAAAACACCATATCGCTTTTCTAGGGATAACTTTAGAATTTGCGGCCCTTTCTCCTCAGCAGGTGGCATGTTTACATTTCAGGCACCGGCTTAGCGCAACGGTAGAGTGACCTCATCTTATAATTATGTATTTTCGCCCCAAAGTTGCCAAAATAAAGAGTGGCTAGTGGTGCCAATACTAGGGACAACTCGAGTCAAGTCAAAAACGTAATGATGAAATGCACACACACACGTAATAATGACACAGCAATCAACTAGCAGTTGATGAGATGAGCCAAAAGAAGAGAGCCTTCCACAAGAGTCAAATATCATTGCAGCCCCGTACAGCCACACAAATAATAACATAACGCAACAGCAAGGCTAAGACAACATAACACAGTTATTCTAAAACAAGCAAAGATGGCAGAAAGTCGACGGGAAGTGATGTGCTCCAAAACTGGCGAGAACTGAATTTGATATAGTATTGAATTCTCTCGTCGTCAACACCTGCTTCTGTACGGTAGTAGGCCTATTTATAAATGAGGGCAGAGGAATGCTGGTGGAAATGTCTCTCTCTCTCTCACTATCAGATCAACAGGCATGAGAAACTGTTTATCTGATGTGGTGGATTCGCTCCGCGACTATCTGGTCGCTCAATCTCGGCCGAGGGAGGACCTGAATGGACTCGGGGGTTTGGGATTCAGGCGGAGGCTTCCTGGGTGGAAGCTGGGGGCAGGGGACGTCACGATAACAGGGACAAATTCATGGTTTTTATAATAAAAAAAAAAAGTACAAATGTATCTGCTGTTTCTCGTCTCTCACAACACAGCATCGACTCCCTTACATGTACTATGTTCAAGACACTTTATGTAAATAGAAAAAGTAATAAAAAAACATTACTTAATCTTCCTTCCGGTTCCTTTTTTGTTGGGTAGAATGTTTTTTTTTTGTTTTTCACATGCTGCAGTCCTTTGATTGATTGATTGATTGATTGATTGAAAACTTTATTAACAGAATGCAGAATGGGTACAATACAGTACAGCTCAATACACACAATTGTTAAGGGGATGCAGACCAGAGAAAGACTTTCGTCTTGTTTACATCAGGGTCCCCATGAGGGAGCATGAGGGAGTAGTAAAGACAGCTGGAATAGTGGATAGCTATATCAAGGAATAACTTGCGAACTGTCAATGACCTGCTTACAATGGAAGTGGACTATATACTGTGACAAGAGTGTAAAGTCTTTCAGCTTGAGAGGAGAGCACACTGTCACACGTTGTACTCCCACGGCTGTGGCCTCCTCCTCTTGAATATACAATTAGACTCAGGCTGAGCTGATTCATCAATTTAGCAGTGAATAGGGGCCTAGTTGGGGAGGGTTTGATGCATTGATCCAATGAAGTGGGCCAAATAATCGATCTATTAATCTCTACAGGAATTATTCAATAGTCAAATCAATTTGATTAATAATTTTAATTTTTTTTTATAATAATAATATGGCACAGAAAAAAGAATGGAAACATAAAAAAAATATATATTTCTTCCATCATTGAAGAAACATGCCTTGGCATTTATAAACTGCAGCTTGGGGGGAATTGTCAGAGGGGAATTCTTCTTTTTAACTCAGTGGAGTTTATAAATCAGGAGCCGCTGGCTGTGTGAGTGTGGGTGATATGAGGCAAAGAGTGACTCGTGTCCACACGGATATAAAAAAAGAAAAGAAACATTGCGTCCACACAATTGACGCAAAAACGCTCACATGAACTGATTTGATGGCAGGCTGTAGGGATCTCTCTCCATGGTCCTGATTTAATGTTTTCCAAAAGCTCTGTTTTAGCTCTGTTTCACCCATCCATATATATAGGCAAACAGAGTTTTAAAAGAATCTCCACCCTGGAAGGCGTTTTCAAAATTTTCAGTGACCTAAAACTCTGTTTACCATCGTTCTCATGTACGGGAAAAAATACTATGTTTTCAAAAATATCCATATTATGTGTGGACAAGGAGTCTCATTCCCGAATATTTTCCAAAGAGTTCTCTTGGAAGACTTATCTTGGAACCTACTGAGACAGAATCTACGACAAGTTCACTCTGAGTCCCCAACGTGTGGGGAAGATGTCTTAATGACTCAAACTGTCTCAGCTGAGATGCCGCGATGAGGAATTTCACCGCTCTGAAACATGAACGCGTGTCCCTGTCCGAAGCTCCTTATAAGGCAGCCAATAGGGAAGTGTGCAGATGAAATCGCAAAAAGTCAGTGAATTTTTTTTTCTTCAAAAATGGCCAAAATGTACCGCTCTGAGCAGGCCTGCACTGCAGTAATTATTCGTGCAGAATATCTGCACAGGTTGACCAGGGTTAAATAAATAATAAATAACAGCCAATCAAAATAGGCTATTAATGTCATCTAAGCACGGTCTGTGCAGTTAAACGCTTGCCATTGAATGGAGGATTGATTGATTGACAGCCCTTGACATCCAATAATACACGGAGGTTGAATGATTGGCAGCCTTGCAAATCCAATCAGAGATTGCTGCATCGCACAGTCAAAACGGATCCAGCTGCAGGTTCGGAGGATAGGTTTAGCTCGGGCCAATCTCAAGTTTCTCAAGTTTCTTTATTAGTTGTCATACAGAAGTACAGAATACTTTTATACAAAATGTAACAGAAAGAAACATTTTGTATAAAAGTATTCTGTACTTCTGTATGACAACTAATAAAGAAACTTGAGAAACTTGAGATTGGCCCGAGCTAAACCTAACTTCCGAACCTGCAGCTGGACCCGTTTTGCCTGTGTGAAGCATAGCAAGCTAGTAGTTTAGTAAGCTGTGTACAGCTATAACAACACAGGCTAAATTAAACTTTGCGCCAACATTAGGACCGAAGTATAAACCAGCAACTGAGCAACATGAAGAAGTGGACTTATACATCTGGATCAGAAAAAAAGTTGTGGATGAAAAAGTAAGCAGGCTACAGTGTTTGTAAAAGCTTGTATGCTAACAGTAGCTAGCCAGCTTAGCCTACATCACAATGATGATCACCAAGCTGTTACTGTACACACTACACTGTAGGGCTGGGCAATTAATCAAAACAGAATCGCGATATCGATTCATAGACCTATGCAATCTCATTTCTAAGTTATGACGATTTTTCTTTTATTAAAAGAAATTATAATTTTTTTATTTTTATTTTTTTCACTTTTTAAATTATTTTATCTGGGTTGAACATGATTTGTGGAACTCCCTCTGGTGTTGTGGTCATGGTATTCACTGACCTTTGGGAAGTATTTTGACATGCACATGGGTATCTTAGTGGTGTAGTGTATCTTGTAGACCAGGCCCATTGCAAGTTGCTGTACTCTGTCGTCTACTCTAAGCCATCCTAGGTTGTCAAAGTGGGCAGGGCTCTGCGTATTTAGACCACTATCAGTAGGGCACGTGCCCTACTGATGATCAATTTTTTTTTTTTTTTTTTTTCAAATGTTTTTTATTTCCCCTTTTTTAACATGATCAAATGATCATTTAACATGATCAAATAATTATTATAATATTTTTTACTTCACTTTGAAATATTATAGTGAAATATTTTGCAATGTTGTCGCATTTATCTTGTTGAAATCCTCCAACAGGCTCTTTTTTGTAAGTTGACTGGTTTGCACACCAATAATACAGTGCAATAATAGAATAGTAGAATAGATAGTAAAATTATGCAATAGAATGGCCAGAGTAAAATAGTGCTACAGTACAATCAACAGCGGGGTGTATTAGAAGGCTATGGTGAAGAGGTACGTTTTTAGCTTATTTCTGAAAATATTAAGAGATCTAGCTTCCCTAATGTCCATAGGTAGTGTGTTCCATAACTTTGGTGCATAGTTAGCAAAGGCTGCATCCCCGAATTTCTTTAGACTGTGGCTTGGAACCTTCAATAGTAGATGATCGCAATGTTTATACTTTGTATATAAGGAGGAGGACCTTGAAATCAATTCTAAATGTTACCGGAAGCCAGTGTAGGTTATTTACTTGTAACTTTGGGTTTGATCCAAGGAGTAAGTTGCCCCATATTGCTCTGTAACATTTCTCTTTTTGTTATAGGACCGACTAGTAGGATTTCAGTTTTGCCCTCATTTAATTTTAGGAAGTTGTTCGTCATCCATTTGTTTATTGCTAAGAGACAGGTGGAAATGGAGTTTATGCTGTGTGATAATTTGGTTCAGCGGAGATGTACAATTGTGTGTAATCTGCGTAACTATGGAAACATACATTGTGCTTTCTAATGATGTCTCCTCAATGTTCAATGTTCAATGCAATGTTCAATGCAAGTAAAGCACTTTAAACTTTAAGTATGACTAAATGCTTTCTTGACTATATATATAGTAACTGTTCCAAAATGCATAGATTTCTATGTATTTGAGGGGTTTGGGGGGCTAGCTCTTTTTAATATAAATGTCAGATTGTTTTATTTATTTCATAGATTTCTATGCAGTTTGGGGGGCTGGCTCCCCCAAATAATTAAATAACATAACCCTAACCTAACCCTAAAACCGAAATAAAGTTTAAAAGAAATAGTTACAAAATCCACCCATTTTCGCCCACAAACCAGCCAAAACCGGCCAAATTTTTCTCGCGGTCGCGCTAGAAGCTCCCGCTTCATAGTTTTTGGTGCCCTTCTGTGCCCTACTGAAGTGCTGGGTCTAGATACGCCCCTGGGCAGGGGTGAGGTGGGTTTTAGGAGTAAGGTCAAGTTTGTTTTGTGATGTACACGCTCGCGCAGTACTGTATAGCCTACGCGCGTAATGAATGAACGCAGTATAGGCTTATATTATTCTAATCATGACTTGTTTTATTAGGAGAGCAGAAAATATACTGCACTGCCCGCCCCATAGACCGTAGTACAGTCCACCATGCAGCATATAGTGTATTTCAATATCAGTTTAATTGATTAATGATATATTCGAAGGAATGCAGGTTTATAACTATATCAAACAAAGGTCTGTCCCATTGTATACCAATCAACAGGATATATTGCATGTTGACCTGCATTCTTTCAAATGTATAATTAATCATTAAAACAGATATGTAACAAATAAGAAATACAAATTCCACAGAAGGCATTAAATAATTATTATGTTCAATCATTTCACAATAATTGCATAATTGTGTTTGAATAATAATTAAAGTAATTATACATTTGTCCAAAATAGCTGGTTCAGATATGGTTAATCCAGCTGCCCTGTGATCAGATGAATCCATATTATTTATTTTTCCAACATCAAATGCGTAATTTCTTATCGTACAAATATTGTTATATTTATTTTAATTATGATTAAGTAATTAATTCCAAGGAGGCCTGTAGCGTTGACATGAAGGAATCACTATGAGAACACAGTCTGTCAAGTTAATACAATTTTCAATCAGTCAATCAATCATAAGTGTGCTCCTCAGCACTCTTAAATTCTGCTCTCAGCCACGCTCAAATCCGATCACAGGAAAATTTGGGGAATCGCGCTACTAGCGCTAATTTGTCTTAAATTGGCCTGAGAGGACTTTTTTTTTAGTAAATCCGTTCGGGAATGAGACCCAAGGGCTTTGCCATGCTTTCTCTTTGCCTTCTTCCTGCATACGCCTGCATTTACAATATGGACACACAGGCAGGAAATCTGTTTTTAACTTTTATATTATTTAGTACATTATATGATCTATTTATGTCTAAACAGGAAAACACCCAGTTCAGTGTGGTTTCTGCCTGTTTAGACATGCATATCAGATTTAACAATCTAGCTTATTGCTGGTGGTACCCATTGCTTTCAATGAGGACTAAGCAACACTGATAACGATTAAAGCTGCATTATGTAATTTGTGAGGCAAATTAAAGGTTTTTCCATTTGTGTTGTGCACATTTATGCTCTATTAATGAGACTGTAGCAGCATTTTGCGTAGATTCAACAGGTAAATCGGATATCTCCTGTTTTGTAGAGATGATTTCTTAACACTGGTCATGCCCGACCAGAAGGGCTTGTATGGCCAAGTCCAATCTTTCATCGTCGACTAAAGACACACTTCTTCAACCATTATCTGAAAAGAAGATTTTAAAGAAAGTCTAACCCTAACTAACCTTACTGTCATGCACTTGTCCTAATAAACTAACCTACACTGTAGCACACAACACTTTGATGAACATTGTTACTCAGCTGATAGAGTTGTGCTCTTCCTGATGACTTGTCGTACAGGACTTGTAAGTCGCTTTGGATAAAATCGTCAGCTAAATGACTAAATGTTAATGTAAATATAGAATGGCTGTTCACTTCAATGACACATTCAGGAAAGGACTATGCATTTGAATACCAATTTTCTACCTGCTTTACATGTCATTCTAAAAGTTCAATATGTGTTCCTGCCAAGTGGTCTGGTGAGGGGAAAGTACTGAACTAGAATTATAAATCCACCAGACTTCAGGTCTAGACTCACCAGACTTGGATCAGGTCTAGACTCATCAGACTTGGATCAGGTCTAGACTCATGAGACTTGGATCAGGTCTAGACTCATCAGACTTGGATCAGGTCTAGACTCATCAGACTTGGATCAGGTCTAGACTCATCAGACTTGGATCAGGTCTAGACTCATCAGACTTGGATCAGGTCTAGACTCATCAGACTTGGTTCAGGTCTAGACTCATCAGACTTGGATCAGGTCTAGACTCCTGTAGCTGTTGCCTGACTCCTGCTTTACTGGGAAGCACACACACTCCTCCCTCGGTCACAGCAGCTCCTCGTTCAAACGATGGCCTCACAAAGATAGCCGAGCAGCGCGGAACAAATGCCCCCTTTGTCTCACGCACACAAACCGTGTATTATTAGTTCGGGTAAGGTCAAAAGTTGATCTAATGTTCCGCTTAGTTCTCATTAAACAGCTATTGCATAATTTAATTTCCCACAATCAAGTTAAGGGAGAGGGGTGGGGTGGCGGGGTTGAGGGGGGTAATCAATATATCTCCCCAGCGAAAGCTTTTGAACAGCGGTTTGCTAATTTAGCCCACAAATGCACTTTATGTGCACTTTGAAAAAGTCAGAGGAGAATAGGATGTTCTTTCTGATGGTGCAGTGAGGGTCAGGGGTCAGACTGGTGGGAGTGGAAATGTAATTCTTAGTTCTAAGACCTGCTCTATTTGTTATCTGGGGGCGTCAGTGGCTCAGGAGGTATAGCACGGCCATCTGGTAATCAGAAGGTTCCCGGTTTGATTCCAGCTCCTGCCGGCAGCGTGTCGAAGTGTCCTTGAGCAAGACACTTAACCCCTAGCTGCTCCTGATGATGTCACGGCAGCGGTGGCCAGTGGCGGACTGGCCATCGGGACGTTCGGGACGAATCCCGATGGGCCGGAACCAAAGTGGGCTGGTCAAAAAAAAAAAAAAAAAATATACTTTTTTTTTTTTTTTTTTTTTTACTTTTTTTTTGGGCCAGTGTGTGGGCCAGTGTGTGGGCCACTAATGTGGGCCGGTGTGTGGGCCAGTGTGTGGGCCAGTGTGTGGGCCAGTGTGTGAGTCAGTGTGTGGGCCACTAATGTGGGCCAGTGTGTGGGCCGGTGTGTGGGCCAGTGTGTGAGTCGGTGTGTGGGCCACTAATGTGGGCCAGTGTGTGGGCCGGTGTGTGGGCCGGTGTGTGGGCCACTAATGTGGGCCAGTGTGTGGGCCTGTGTGTGGGCCAGTATGTGGGACGGTGTGTGGGCCGGTGTGTGGGCCAGTATGTGGGCCAGTCTGTGGGCCGGTGTGTGGGCCAGTGTGTGAGTCGGTGTGTGGGCCACTAATGTGGGCCAGTGTGTGTGCCGGTGTGGGCCAGTATGTGGGCCGGTGTGTGGGCCGGTGTGTGGGCCAGTATGTGGGCCAGTCTGTGGGCCGGTGTGTGGGCCAGTGTGTGGGCCGGTGTGTGAGTCGGTGTGTGGGCCACTAATGTGGGCCAGTGTGTGTGCCGGTGTGTGGGCCAGTGTGTGGGCCAGTATGTGGGCCGGTGTGGGGGCCGGTGTGTGGGCCAGTGTGTGGGCCAGTGTGTGGGCCGGTGTGTGGGCCGGTGTGTGGGCCAGTATGTGGGCCGGTGTGTGGGCCGGTGTGTGGGCCAGTGTGTGGGCCAGTATGTGGGCCGGTGTGTGGGCCGGTGTGTGGGCCAGTGTGTGGGCCGGTGTGTGGGCCGGTGTGTGGGCCGGTGTGTGGGCCAGTGTGTGGGCCAGTGTGTGGGCCGGTGTAGTGTGTGGGCCGGTGTAGTGTGTGGGCCAGTGTGTGGGCCGTATGTGGGCCGGTGTGTGGGCCATTATGTGGGCCGGTGTGTGGGCCAGTGTGTGGGCCGGCAATAAAACAATAAACAAGTTGCATAAACTAAATCAGATTAAAAATGATCACAGTTCTGGTTTGCCTTAAGATGCAGTTTAAGATGGGTCTTGAACATGGAGTATGTAGGGCACTCTCTAATCACAACTGGTAGGCTATTCCAGTAGTTACCACTTTTAACAGAGAACACAGTTTTTGCAATGGTAGTATACCGAAAAGGCACCTTACAGTCCCCTCTACTGATGGCCCTGGTGGTAATGCCAGTGTCTGCTTTCTGTTGGATGAACTCATTCAATTGGGGAGGGGCAAGTCCATGCAGAACCTTGTACATGAAGCAAGTATATTTGAAAACTTGGAAATTCTCTAAACTTAGCATGTTATGTTTTTCTAAAACATTACAGTGATGAAATGAAATTGGTTTCCTATCAAATACTTTTATGGCTTTTTTGTAGAGTAATTTTATTGGTGTAAGAGTAGTGACATATGAAAGAGACCAGTTGATAAAACAGTACTCGATGTGTGATAAAATCATTGAATGCAGAAACATCCTTGCAGCATTAACTGGCAGGCAGGGCCTGATCTGCCTGAAGTTTTCGATGTTAAACTTGACTGTGTTTGTCACTTTCTTCACATTACTTTTTGAAGGTCAATGTAGAGTCCAATGTGACCCCAAGATACTTGAATTAATGTACAATGTCCAGCTCCGCCTCTCCCAGAAACACATTAGAGTGAGTGACCTCTACTGGTGACTTTGTGAACATCATACACACTGTTTTCTTGGTGTTAAGTGAAAGACATGCTTTTGTTAGCCAGTCTTGAATGAGACATGAGACATCAGTGAATGAGATTCACGTTTCCTCCCAACCGCGAGTAGGCCTAGAAGCGCAGAAATGGAGAATGCAAAAAAAGAAAGGGTGGAGCTGAAAAAGCTAGAATTGCTAGTAAAAGACGCAGAACAATGTTCTAAAATTACAGACATGTTTAGTAGAGGAAGGGCTGGCGTTAGAGTAGCTGCTGCTGCTAATGATGATGAAGTTCAAGTGGAAGGAACCAACAGTAACATGACAGGTGCGTGCAGTAGCCTAGTGCATATTCTACTGTTGGTGTGTGCCGGTTCATGAGGGCTAGCTAGCCTATACTAGTTCTTGCAGTGATTTCAGTCATTCTATTACAAGACAATGTGCTTTCCGTATTCCTGATTCCTTACAGCACGTGGACGTAAATAGTCGTGACTCGTGACGTTTTTTCTCTGACTAAAAGTTTAGTTAGCAATGTTAGGACTAGTGCCCACCACAGCATCAGAAGCTAAAGTGCTAACCTAGAGAACCAATCAGAACCTAGGACGGGCTGCAAATTAATTGGCTACTAATATTATAATAGTAAATACTCAAATAAAATACTATATGTTCCCTTTCAAATTTTCATGTTGATATAATATTGGTAATCTAATTGATTGAATTGATTAGTTGCCATTTTACATGCTTAAATAAGATGTACCTTAGAATTCCCAACAGTTAGCCATGTTCTCGATTAGTCTCATCTACATGTTTGTAGATAACCACAGCTAACTAGCTTAAGCTAACAACTAGGTCAACTACTACCCCGTAGTTAAACAAATGTGATTGCATATAACAGCTAACTGCTACAGCTAAGTTGGTAGTTAGCCTATTCCATTAATGTTGAATGTATTTATGAAGGTTGTTGATGGTGGTTGGCGCTGAACGGACATGATTCCGTCAGTCTGCCACAGGGAAGCTGTGTTTGCTGATGCTGCTCACGACCACCAGTAGCGTATGACTGTGTGAGTGTGAATGCTTGATGGTTTCTGTGAAGCGCTTTGTGAAACAATGCTGATATACAGTTAAGAATGAGTAATTCGCTTTTGGTTTTTAAGAAAATGGTTTGTAAAGCTATTTTTGAAAACTACAAGGGTGAATAATACTGTTTTTTTTTGCTATTTTCTTTTAGAATACTGTTTTGGAGTCTTAATTTTTTAAATTTTTGTTAAGAATATAGGACAGGCATAGGCTATATAAGCATTGCTTCAGTCTGTACCTTCTCAGTCACTGTAAAATCAAATATTGTTAAATGATGGTGTATATTGTATTGTGTGAGATGATGACTGAATAAACTACTACTACTACTACTACTACTACTACTACTACTACTACTACTACTACTACTACTACTACTACTACTACTACTACTACTACTACTACTTTGGGTGTTTTCAAAAGGCTGAAAAACGCTGTATGAATTCAAGCCATTATTATTGATTGCTGATGTTCTTCTTATGCAGTTGACTCTGAGGAAAGAGAGAGCGCCCAGTCCAGCACAGCTGACCCTGAGGGGAGAGAGAGTGCCCAGTCCAGCACAGCTGACCCTGAGGGGAGAGAGAGAGCCCAGTCCAGACAGACAGACAGACACACAGAGAGAGAGAGACAGAGAGAGAGACACAGAGAGAGAGACACAGAGAGAGACACAGACACAGAGAGAGACACACACAGAGAGAGAGAGAGAGAGAGAGAGAGAGAGAGAGAGAGAGAGAGAGAGAGAGAGAGAGAGAGAGAGAGAGAGAGAGAGAGAGAGAGAGAGAGAGAGAGAGAGAGAGAGAGAGAGAGAGAGAGAGAGAGAGAGAGAGAGAGAGAGAGAGAGAAAACAAGCTCTTGGAATGGGTGTCTGGGAGGAAGTGGGGGGTCTTTCGATGTTGATTAAACGGCAAGCAACTAATGTCATGAGTGCCAAATTAAAGGACAATAAATCCAATCTAACTGAAATTGTGTAGCACAGACCTTTTCTATGGATCAAAACCTCAATATTATTATGGTGTAGTTAATACTTCATGTATCCTTAATCCCTAGGCTAATGAGGCACTAAGATGTTAGTAAAAAAAAAAAAACATATGCCAATGACAGGAAGTAACGGTATATGTATGTGTGTGTCTCTGTGTGTGTGTGTGTGTGTGTGTGCACTGTGCACTGTGCATGAGTGCACATCTAGGGGCGGTGTGTAGATTTGGTCTCCCTGATGTTGACTCCTTAGCCACAGCCTTGGGTTGTTTAATACTGGACAAGTGTTTCATAACGGCCGTTGTGTGGGCCGGTTTCGGGGCCGGTGCGTGGGCCGGTGTGTGGGCTGGTGCGTCTGAATGTCCCGGGCTGAATTTGTGTCCCAGTCCGCCACTGGCGGTGGCTGAGCCCAAGAGCAGAATACACAGGGAGAGAGAGAATGGAGCGGTTAAGGATATTTATTCCACAGGTAACAGGCGTCAATAGTACAGAGAAATGTGCAGAGTGTGGTACAGGAGCGCTCGTCGTTCTCCGCGGGAACGTCCGGGCGGGCGGTGTCTCGATAGACAGCGTAGGCCGGCAGCGGGTTTCCTGGGCACAGGGAGAACAAAGGTTAGAGAAGGGTCGGCAGTACTTAGAAGAGCAGCAAGGTAGGATACGTCCTCGTACCTAGGATGACTAGATGACACTCCGACGAAGGACGACAGGATCCGTGGGGTGATATAGGGGCTGCTGATGAGGGAATCCCTCACAGCCGCGCTGATTGATGCCCGTCTGGCAGCGTGGGAATGCTGCAGCAGGAAGCTGCCCATATATGGGCGCGGCAGGATGGGGGCAGAGGAAGGCCCGGGCCTTGATTATGACAGATGATACGTTTGGCACCTTGCGTGGTTGCCTCTGCCGTCGGTGGGCACAAGTTGGAAAGCGCTTTGGATAAGTGCTATAAGTGCTTAAAAGTGCTATATAAATGCAGTCCATTTATCTCTCTTAGATGATCAACAAGGAAGATGACTGATAAGACGTGGATAGAAATCAAACGTTCATACTTGATGGTCCTCTAGTTCAATGACGCCATCAGCCACGAAACCCCGTTCAAAACACACTGTATGATTTAAATTGAGACGTGAATTTTACATGGATTTTACGAGACCTGAATTGTATTGACATTTTTATACAAATTTAAATTAAATTAAAAGTAAATACATACTTCACATATGGTACAGTGTGGTGCTGACACGTCAGTGAACTCTCTGTTCTAAGCAGAGACGTAGTCAAAACACTGGAGGCCGGTCGTGGTCCGAGGGTCAGTTCCTCTTGGCCTTGATGAAAGACACAAAGGAAATGGAAAAACACTGAACCACACAGAAAGTCTTCTGCGGGGGGGGGGGGATTATTGTGTGTCGTTTGTGACTGTCGGCCACAGTTTTTTCTCCAATAACGGCAGAGTAGTGTTTAAACAGTGAGCTAAGGAATTTCTATCAGTGATAATCCACTGCAACATTACAAGAGATGGAGGCTATAGGACCGCTCCCTTAAACTTCCCGGGCACAAACTTGGTACACTTAGAGTTTGGGGGTATATGCACCCATCAGCTGAATTACCAGTGAAATACGGTATGTAATGGTTCTATGTATCATGTACAGTACTATGCCTACTTCCACTACACCTCTGCTCACCACTAGCTTTTATCAGTGTTTATTTTTATTACTCAGATGGACGGATCAGATCTGTGGTCAGAGAGTGCTGCAACTGTAACAGTTTCCTTTCCATTGTTCACGTTTCAAGTTTCTTGAGCTATTATACAGTAGCATTCTCCTATGCAGATACTTGGACAATGTTCCACTGTCAAACATCTGTACTGTCTAAAGTTATCTAAACTAACCAGTGCTACCTTTACTCATATTAATTCCCCTTAGCATATTGAATACATTATATTATTATTGTTATTATATATTTTTTTAAAGTTAAATAATTAAATGTCATGGCATCTGTGCACAGCCTTGTTTATTCACTGTGTCCATGGAAATGATGATGAACACAGCCATAAAGGTATGGGTTCCTTATGCAGAAAAGAGTCAGTTTACTTTTCTGATCACTGCGTACCTCATAAATGTTGAGACAAGCTTAATTTCTCGTTATTAGTGATATTCCGTCTACACCCAATTCAACATTATAGCCGCATTTTCTTTCAAACTAATTTGGTCGCAGGTGTCCCGATTTGGTATAACTTTTTGCTCTCTTGGACAGAGGTGTTTAGCAGGCTGTGACGTACAGGTGTAGAGACGGAGGTGTTTAGCAGGCTGTGACGTACAGGTGTAGAGACGGAGGTGTTTAGCAGGCTGTGATGTACAGGTGTAGAGACAGTGTTTAGCAGGCTGTGACGTACAGGTGTAGAGACAGAGGTGTTTAGCAGGCTGTGACGTACAGGTGTAGAGACAGGTGTTTAGCAGGCTGTGACGTACAGGTGTAGAGACAGGTGTTTAGCAGGCTGTGATGTACAGGTGTAGAGACAGAGGTGTTTAGCAGGCTGTGACGTACAGGTGTAGAGACAGAGGTGTTTAGCAGGCTGTGACGTACAGGTGTAGAGACAGGTGTTTAGCAGGCTGTGACGTACAGGTGTAGAGACAGGTGTTTAGCAGGCTGTGACGTACAGGTGTAGAGACAGTGTTTAGCAGGCTGTGACGTACAGGTGTAGAGACAGAGGTGTTTAGCAGACTGTGATGTACAGGTGTAGAGACAGAGGTGTTTAGCAGGCTGTGACGTACAGGTGTAGAGACAGGTGTTTAGCAGGCTGTGACGTACAGGTGTAGAGACAGTGTTTAGCAGGCTGTGACGTACAGGTGTAGAGACAGAGGTGTTTAGCAGACTGTGACGTACAGGTGTAGAGACAGTGTTTAGCAGGCCGTGATGTACAGGTGTAGAGACGGAGGTGTTTAGCAGACTGTGATGTACAGGTGTAGAGACAGAGGTGTTTAGCAGGCTGTGACGTACAGGTGTAGAGACAGCTCTGCATATAGGAGTGTGCTATTATTATTATATTATATCATTATTATTATTATTATTATTATTATTATTATTATTATTATTATTATTATTATTATTATTATTATTATTATTATTATTATTATTATTATTATTATTATTATTATTATTATTATTATTATTATTATTATTATTATTATTATTATTATTATTATTATTATTATTATTATTATTATTATTATTATTATTATTATTATTATTATTATTATTATTATTATTATTATTATTATTATTATTATTATTATTATTATTATTATTATTATTATTATTATTATTATTATTATTATTATTATTATTATTATTATTATTATTATTATTATTATTATTATTATTATTATTATAGGTTACTCTAGTTACCCATCAGACCTGGACGCTTGGAGCCCTGAAGATCGACAGATAGCAGGCTATGTTGAGTGCCACACACATTAGTTAACACTATGAACCCACCTGTATCTGTAGCAATACGACCACCACTAGGGCTCTTAGGCAATTCAACAATCAGTAAGTTTGGACTCAGTCGACCAATACTTTTTTCCTATGCTGTATGAAATATTCAATGAAAAATGACAACGTCTCTCTCTCTGCGTGGTTGCATACAGGAAACACAATTCTACAGATGTGTCGATTGAATCAACTAATGGATGAGTCTGTTGAGATCAGAGGCTCTGTGTAGGATTGTTAGTAACTGTCTAACTGTACATATGGCTGTTTACACTAGTAACTGTTTACCTGCATATATAATCGTCTCCACCAGTGACTGCCTAGTTGCATATATATCTGTTCCCACTAGAGGGCGCTCTAGGCGGAGCCACCCAGGTACACCACCTTGTGGCGAGTATAAAAGCAAAGGTATACTCCCATTTCGTTCTCTCCCCCAATGTCTCTCAGTGAGAGAAGAACATATGTTACTGATGCTCTTTCCATGTGAATAAAAAGAAACCACGCCAGTTCAGGCTCAAGATAGAAACCATGCCTCTTGACCACATTATTGTCGCCCTATAGCCGAATTCTGTTAACAGAGTTGACAACATCTATTTACTGTCTTTCTGAGGTTTTAGCAGGCTCCATTTGAAAGCTATAGGAAGAAAATTGAGCGTTATCTGCAACTAGAGATCTGGAGGATTTCGTGGATACCAGCCATTCTATGCTAGAGCCGATTGGGGAAAGGAGGAATTGTGTGATTCAACGGGTGAGCCTACAATCCTACATGGTCCCCCTTATTTAAAAAAGATCAGACCTATAGTCTGGAGCGTCACCGGAGTGTCCTATATAGTCAGTCTCTCCCCTCTTCAGTGCATCCTCCCTCTCAATCAGCTTCTGTGTAATGCTGCATGCAAACCACAAGTGATTTGTTTGCATGCACCCCAAGTCCCATCCACAGTACATAATATGCCGTATCAACTGCTAAACGATTTGAATGATGGAAGTCCAAGAATCCTTGACGAGTGAGAATATGGGATCTGCCTCCCCCTCCTCCCTGTATGAAGAAGTTCATCTTTTTATTCTGACTAAAACCAACGCCCTGCTTCACACACATCCAGCTACACACACACACACACACACACACACACACGCACACACACACACACACACACACACACACACACACACACACACACACACACACACACACACACACACACACACACACACACACACACACACACACACACACACACACACACACACACACCTGCTTTTTTCAGGCTTGAAAGGGCCTCAGTTTAGTGGGCTGTCTTACACTCAATCATGTGCATAATTTTAATAGGACTTCATAGTTACAGACTGAGCCCACCGGGAGCTTCTTTCCACTGTCTGCCAAAAACGGAGAGATCAAAGTTGTCTGCCGTCGTGTTAACTGTCTGACATCATTCAGAGGAACCGGCCTGTCCCGTTCTGGCTCAGTGGTCAGTGAGGGTCAAGGATGAGGCTCTCTCCTTTCAGGACCACAAAGCACCAAACAGCAGATTATTACACACAATCCCACCCGCTCTGTAGCACCGGGCGGCTTTGTTGCCCATGGGGGGGGGGAAGTCGCCCCTTGATCTCTCCTGGGCGATCTGATTGGCCACTGACGTTTCTGGTCATGTGACATGTGCACCAATCGTGTGACGGCAAGTTCTTTCGACGGTTAAGCTTAGGCACTCTTTCGAAGTTGGTTAAGGTTAGAGTTTGTCTTAGAGCAGGGCGATAGAACGCCAGCCCTGATTCCAAACTCTAACCTTAACCAACTTCGAAAGAGTCGCCTAAGCTTAACCAGTGATAAACTAGGCGTTAGGTCGTTTGCAGGCTGTTCGACGCGGAAATGGGCAAAGACACAGCTCGTCACGCGATTGGGCGCACATGTCACATGACCAGAAACGTCAGTGGCCAATCAGATCGCAAACATGCAAACATGGGTTAGGATAAGAATAGACGCCTCCTGGGCTAAGGATCGAAATCCTGCCGCCTTTTCCTCATATTAAAAGTGGTATTTTAGTTTGCCGTACAGTATGTAGAACGAGGTTGAAACCTTGCAATGGTAGTCCCTTGGTGTAAGCTCACTCCTAAATTAAAAACCAACTATCTCGCCCACCTGAACTGGATAGTTTTCAGGTGGCGGAATGGACAAGACCGTAAAGCATTACATCACGCGCAGGAGTGGGTTGTGAGAATTAGACCATGCCTAGGGGTGGTCGTTAGACCAACTTAACCAGTTGGAAACAAGGCGGATAGTAATACAATTTGCAATTAATCAATCAATCAATCAATCAATTTGCGCGATTTTTATTTTGTTCCACAATGACTCATGACCCATCAATTACATCATCCAACATTGTTTAAGCAACTAAGACATTCGCCGTGACAGAATCGTTTTTCATTTAGTCTTTATGACCCTATTGATCCATATCCTTTCCTTACTGTCCGGCTTCTAAAAACTTGCATGGCGGAGTGATAGTAATGCGGTTGTGGGCAGGTCCTAGGACCAAGAGTGTGGGGTTGTTACAAATACCCACGTGTAAGTTGACTGTATCAGCCAATCAGAATCGAGAAATTTGCATGCTGTTGGAGCACAGGTCCCGATCGCAAAGAGAGTTCCGGGGCAGTAGCTGCCTACAGAATATTTAAGCTCCACCAGCATTCTTCCTCATTACATATCTATTACATTTTCCTTCATAATGTTGAAATTAATGCTGTCATATTTAATGAAACCTTGGTCAAACACAGTCAGCCACTCTGCCACCAAGTGGCAGTTCACAGGCATGGCACTCTTCTATGATACTCTGGGGCGAATTCACAAAGAATGGATTGCGCGCCCGCTAATAGCACCCTTAACTGTGTGTGTTTTGCGCCCGCTATTTGCTCCGTCTTAAGGACCTATTCACTAAAGCAGCTGTTCTCAAACTACGGGTCTCGACCCAAAGTGGGGTCGCGGGTAGGTGACAGTGGGGTCGCGCATTGGCAAAAAAAATAAAGTAGCTCCGATTGAGTTTTCCACCCGGCAGCTGTGTGTATTTGCCATGTCTTGCCCCTTCATCAACGGAGGCCGACACACAGTGTTTCCAATACACATCTCACTACATCCTGCGCATGTATAATCACGGGAGGGGGCCGGGGGTGTGCTCTTTTGTGTGTAACCTGGACTCGCAATGGATAGGTTTGTTGTCAGAAGCGGTGCCGGTTGGTCGCGATGAAATGGGCTCTGCACATAACCGGTGGCTATCTCGAGGCAGAGTATTAAATCGCCTTTTTTAACTCAGAGAAGAAGCGCAGATTTTCCTTGCAGACAAAAAAAACAAAGAGAAATGTGCTGATAATGAGCTGGATTACGAAACTCCGTTAGTGACACTCCAGGTTAATCAGCGGAGATTTTGGGGTAATTTGTCCTTCGTGTGACGAGCTACTGAAAGTCAAGTTCACTCGACAGGCCCTCGCAAAGTTCTGGATATCAGTCCGGAACGAGTACCCAGTGTTGTGTAATGCTGCGCTGAGAAAGCTTGTCCCCTTCTCATCAATACACCTCTGTGAGGCCGGATTTTCAGAGTAGCAGCGGATCTCCGCCAAAGCGCACGTGAGCGAGACCCGTTGTAGGACCTGGTGTAGGACCCCCGACTGGGGTCCTTCCGGCAGTGGGATCCGGTGTCGCTCTCCGGGCAGACGACACCCCGGTGACGTGGGACCGAAGGTAGTCCCAGAGCGAGGGATCGTTTCCAGGAACCTCCTCGGGAGGAGGAGACCCTGACCAGGGCGGTGAAGGGGACCTGTAGTCTCGGGAACCCCGTCTCCCCCTGGGGCTGTGGCGTCGGGATCCGCGTCCCTTCCCGGAAGTTCCCCTGCGGACCAGGCGACTTCCCTCCCAAGGGTCTGGAACAGGAGCGGCAACGGGGATGGCACCCAGAGTCATCCGCGCCGCTGGGTTTGGCAACTCCGTCTATCCTCCTATCTGCTGGGTTGTGGTGTGGTCGCGTCATTCTGTTACGATTAGGCATGATAATAGTGGACAGAGAAGAACGGGTGTTCAGACATTTACAGTACAGAGATCGTAACAGAAAATATATACATACGAGGGGGAGGAGACTGTACATTGTGGTTGTGGGGGTACTAGAGACATGACCATTTGTACAGTCTCCTGAACACGTAGAGATAAACCCTGAGTCGATCGGACCTTCCTACGCTGAGCTATATGGTCACTTTCGTGCACCTACTGTACTGGGTAGTCAGTTAGTCTGGCCTCATTGTTGTGCATAAGTTACCATATAGCTCAGCGTAGGAATGTCGACGATGGCAGGAGACTTATTTTGCGAAAACTCAGTTTTCAATTTCCACAATTTTTAAGCTACAAAACCAAACTGTCTATAATATCAAAACACAATCTAGGGATGTATAGGAATAAAAAATAATCACATCTAGAATTTGCCCACCTAGATGGTACCAAATCGTTTGTCATGTCATCCCAAAATAAATTAGTTTGAGCACGACCTGTCCATGGTGCTCGTGGTCCATCTTTAGACCGAAGTTAGGCACTGTGCCAGTGAAAATATTGTCTCATTTAGGAATATTTTTTGAGTGAGAAAGTTGTATTTAATGTTTAGTTTAGGGCTGTACCGAATGTAATTTTTTAACATTCGAAGCTTCGATTGAAGTATTCGATTGAATGTCTATACAAAAAATGTACTTCAAAAAATATATATCTTTTTTTTTTCTCAAACTAAATCCTCAATTTGAATAAAGTGATTAATCTGATTAAATTATTCTTTTTCTTTTATTAAATCAACTTTATTTAATGAATATAACTCATCAGTTTCGTCAACATAAATAATCCAATAAGGGCACGGTTGGTATGAAAGTGATGGTGACGTCTTATAGTATAATATTATAATATTAGTGTAGCCTAATCTTTAACTGCAACTGTGAAGAAAACCCCCATTGGTTTACAGATTGAATAGACACAAAATATATATAGTTTTTTTTAATAAAAAATAAAAAATAAAAAAATGTAATGTTGATTTAGAATTCGAATGTGAACATTATGATCGAAGCTTCGAACAATTCGGTACAGCCCTAGTTTAGTTAAGATAATAGAACCTGCATTATCATATACTCCAGAATAAACTGTTCACTGTGTTTCCAGCGTCTACTCCTCATGGACCTGACTATTATTTTGGAACATATGAGTGTGCGGGTTCTATTCTCTTTATTGTGATTATTACCTAACCCATGCAGCACCAAAGGAGTGATGTGCTCTGGGGCTAATATAACATTGCCCCACCGCTACGATCCAGGCATCTAAACCGGCTTTTTAAGATGCCAAATGTGCGCTAGATCAAATGTGAGCCCGATTGTACGCCGCCTCTCCAACGTTGGCAGGATTACGCACGGCAAGTTGACCCAGGGAATTTGGCAACCACATATGTTATTATATTACTGGCGTTGCACACTGATGTTGGTGTTGATTGAATATGTTTGCTTCCTATTTTTGCTTGGATACAAGGATTGCAGTTCAAAGTGCTTTATTTAATGAATACATAATAAAACAAGCAGCAAGAGCAATGCATAACACAAATACAAATGGCAGCATGATACAAAATCAAAATCTCGTTACAAAATCAAAATCTCGTTACAAAATCAATCATTCAATAGCGCCGACAACATTGGGGAAGCCGACAACGTTAAATAACTATATTTAAATAATAAATAAGATTGCATGGGATCTCAGGGTGGCTGGCTCAATATCATCCTCGATTTCAGTAGATCAAGAATTGGAGTAGATCAAGAATTGCTTGAGCTGGCAACCAGTGTCTCCAGATGATTTCGGTCTCGCCTATAAATCAAAAAGTGATATTCTCATTAGAAATATTCTTTCACGAGCACGCCTGGCATTATGATGCCTTCGCCTGGCAACAATTACTGCTGCCATGATGACCTGAGACGCTGGCAATGACACCCCTTTATAAATGTGCTTAGTTACCACCAAATGTCTCAAGACGTAAATAGCGTTGCTTTAACTGCACGTGGCAATTAGCGCCGATCTTTGTGAATTGTGTTCTCGGATCATTTGCATAGAGGGGCACATGTTCCACCCATATTACATCATTTAAATACCCGCAAATACCACCGATGCACCGAGATGCAATGCTGATGGAAACGCAATTACCACCACGTTTGGGGTTTGCTCTCCTCAGGGTGCAAACCTCTAGCTTTACCTGGTGGGTAATTGCCCTGTCTACCTGTCCTAATTACACTCATTTGTACCTGGTGGGTGGGTTTTTGTAGATACAGTACTGAATTGTGCCAACCGGACACATGCAATTTTAAATATGAATATAGAATATCAGGCCTATAAATTACCTTATTATGGCCAAGTCATACATCTATGGATCGGGCCAAATCCTCTTTCCAATGGCAGAGTTCAATCTGGATTTAGTACCACCAGCCACCCGTAACAGGGCAGCAACAAGTTACTTTTTTGTAGACGTTGTTTTCTAGACATTTCTAGTTTTCTTTATAGACGTTCACAGAAAGGTAAAGAAACAAACTACGTTCTATTTTATGGCAATAGCGTTCAGGTTTGTTCGACCCGTGAGACATAAATCACGAAAAATAGCGTTCAAAGATCATTTCTAAGTTTGATAGGGGCTGGCGTGAGCTGGATAGTGTAGTTTCATTAAATTTGAAAGTCCATCGAAAGCCCTGGGTCTCTTCTTTCATAGGACTACAAACACATCTGACGGCGCAATTTCCTCACATCAATATCCGCCGGTTTCCGACTCAAGTGTTAGGGATAGTGTTGTCGGAGGACCCAATTGCAGAACAGAATGAGGAGAGAATAGGCAGATAGGCAGACGAGACGTGGAGCCAAGGGTGAATTGTAACAAAAAGGTCTTTACTTCAAAAATGGGCAGTAGCAACAAACAAAGGATTCTCCAAGGGCAAGAACAAAAACTCAGCAAGGCTGGCAGGAAAAGGATTGCAAAAACGAACCACAAAATAAACACTAACCAAAAACGATACAGTGACGTGAAAACAAAGATGAGCAGCAACAAAACATGGAACACTAGAATACACTTATTATTAAACTGGAGCACGACAGAATCAGGAACAGTGGACAACAACAATAACAAACGCAAGCATCAACCAAGGAACCGAAATAATGAACCCACAACAAGGGTAGGGAACACACACCAGATATAGGGGAAACAATTAACACTAGAGAGACAGCAGGGCAATTAGCAAAACGAGACAACCAGGAAGGAAACACACAAGAAATAACTGAACACTAGACAGAGTAACATAACAACCATACAACTACACAAGGAACTAATAAACAAGGAACATAACAATTAACAGGGGAACAAGAGACAAAGTAGCAGGGGAAGGGCACAGAGAGACATGTAGACATTAAAGATTCACCAGTGCACCAGGAGGGTATGCATGAGGGAGATAAGGGGAAGTTCGGATGAATGTCCAGCAGGGGGAGGTACAGAGTGAGGAGCATAGTTCATGAGTGGAGGACTATTGTTCATGGGTGGAGGTGGGGAGGAGGGAGCAGCAGGCGAAGCCTGGCCAGGAAATGAAGAACCCTTACACTGAGATTTGTATAAACTCATATTTCGCTAATAACACTTAAAATCATTGGTAAACAAACGTAGTGATGGAAATATACACTGCTGTTTTGATAGGGTTAGGGTCTTTACTCTTGGGCCTTGGCTACATTTGGAGAAAAAAATGCTACATTAATTAATATGGTATTAATCTATTTATGATGTGAAATACATCTTGGCCCAGTACCGGGCCCGTCAGGCTTAAGGGGTTTTAATCTAAGTGTCATATATCACACAAAACTACTCGACTGTCTATAACACTCTGACTTACCATCTCTAGATAATGCATTTAGAAAATATTGTTCCTCTGAAAACTTAAAACGGACATACTGTACATGGTTTGTGTGAGGTATTAGTAGCCTAAACGAGACTGGTCAGAGGAGGCTCGCAGGGAGAGTATTCTTGACAATTGTGTTGACTGCCATGTTATAACTGTTGAGAATTTCATACCATTTATACCCATTCATTCCCATTTTAAAAGGGCCTCATTGTCACTAAGGTCATTAAACCTCCTCAACCCATAAAGGACTACGTACAAGTACAATTAAAGCCACAATCCGGAACAAGACATGGTATCCCAGGCACTCAAAAAAAGTATTGCAGGAAGAAAGATTAATATTTTTTTTTTTACTGTAAGCTGTTTTATTTTGTATTATTATGATTTTTTAACACTCTCAATGTGGAGTATTTTCACATACATTCTTGGATAATTTGATCTGTAGATGGAAAGTAAGGTTTTTGGAACTTTATCAATGTATTATATATTTTATAATTCAAAATATAGGTCTGTTTTACTCAACATAAACAAACGTACTGCCACAAAATACAGCAGATACAATTACAAACTCATATTATTTACTTGTGGTCTAAGTGTTTAAGTTCATGTTTATTTTGATCTCCATTAGCCACAGCAGTGCTGTGGCTATTCTTCCTGGGGTCCATAACACGTAAAATATGGTTACATACTTTATACACTCACAACATTCACATGGCATACAGACAATTAAAACAACAATAAATACTCCTTATCAAATTCATAATACAATACAACAATACATACTCCTAATCAATTCATAATACAATACAACAATACCTACTCATAATGAATTCATAATACAATACTATTTAGCTTTTACATACATTATCTATGTTCATATCAACCAATTATACAATCTTCTAATAATCAGACACATACCTTTTCATATACATATATCCCTATCTCTTTATCAGACACATACATTTTCATTTATGTACACACTATTAGGAAATGTCCATTTCTTTGGTCAATGTTGTTTTACCAAGATTCTGAACTGACATTTACTATTTTCATGTCTGGGAAGAGAGTTCCATTCCTGCATACCACGGAACATGACAGTTTGTTTCATTGCATTCTACCTCACTTTTGGAAGTGTAAAACCTTGTGCAGAAGCATGTCTGGTGGAATGGTTGTGGCTGTCAAGACTTATAGATAAATTGTTATATAAAATTGAGGGGATCTTTGTAACAAGAATATTCCTAGTGAATACAAGGAGTGAGCAGAGTAACTTATGTTTGACAAGTAACCAAGTTAAACAACTGTGCATCACTGCGACATTAGTTCTGTACTCACAGCTATAAGCGCTATACGTGCTGCTTTGTTTTGTACCATTTGCAATTTTTTTCAGTTTATTCAAGTCAAGTCAAGAGTTTTATTTGTCACGGCATACAAGCATACAGTGAAATGTGGGAGGTCATGCCCGCAGCAATTGTGCAATAATACAAGTAATAAGAATAAGACATTTGTGCAATAATACAAGTAATAGGAATAAGACATAACAGGTATAATGTACATAAAGTTTACAAAAAACATGGTAAAAGACATGCTAAGGTCCAGTGATAGTGCAATACAATGTTAGCTATGGATGAGGCACTGGGTCTTATGTACACTACTATACAATACTATACTATACAATCTACAGTTATACTATATATCCTTATGCTATCTTGCTATATCCATCTACACAAGAACCACTCCCGTTCTTGTATAGTATTATTTATTATTTATATAAAAAAAATTATATGTGGTCGTCACATTCGACCATACTGCAGGACAATAGTCAAGATTTGACAAAACCAGAGCTTGTTGTAGTAGCTGTTGTATCAAGACCTCAGTCCAATCAACTAAGAGAATGAAAATGTATCTCCGTTCCTATTCCCTGTTTGTTTATGTTTGGTTCACTGATCACCTTTTAATTAAAGTAAAACTAAATTTGAAATAAACCTTTCACAACAACCTTGCCAGTATAATATTTGTTCCTCTCCCGTATGCCCATCTGTTACACCCATGTCGCAGTTCAGGAGAGGAATATAGTAGCTTACTTCACAAACATCTCAGCTCCTTTCATTGACCCAGGTAGATTCAGAGAAACCAGTTGCATACTTCACCCAATCTAATCTAAAGGGACTGGACATGTAAGGGCACACGTTACAGGGGCTCGACTATGTATGTGTGTGTGTGTGTGTGTGTGTGTGTGTGTGTGTGTGTGTGAGTGTGTGTGTGTGTGTGTGTGTGTAGAGGGGTCTGTGATCTCAGTCTCTCTCAGGTGTCCTCGTGAAGAGGGCCCTTGTCAGTCTTGACAGGGAATATGCTTTAATTAATTTAGGGGCGAAAATGACATTAGTCCGTCTTCAACTAATTACATCTCCTCCGCAACGACTGAGAGCCTCGTCTGTGTCCTCCACAACCGCCCACCCCCACCCCCTTTCTCTCCATCTTCTCTCTCTCTCTCTCTCTCTCTCTCTCTCTCTCTCTCTCTCTCTCTCTCTCTCTCTCTCTCTCTCTCTCTCTCTCTCTCTCTAATCCTTCAGAAGTCTTTTTTTTTTATCACACTGGACTTGTTTATGTAATGTATATGTATGTAATGTTGCTTGTAAAAAAAAAGAAAATTATAATAATTAGAAATCCTGCTTTGATAAATAATGTCTGTAACAAAAGTGGGAAAATATGTCTGGCTGATAATTGTGTCGACATCTGACAGTAGCGTGAGTTGACGGTGTTGTTTGAAGTGTATGGTTAGTGAAACACAGTCGCAAATCAATTGAACAACACACGTTACATGCTCACTAGCTGAGCTTGTACATATTTTTTTGCCAAACTTTTTTTTGTTTTTATTATTATTGTAAAAAAAGATTATACAAATTTCCCAAATCAACACACGCCAACATAGTGTACGCACACACACATACACAAAAATAAATATAGACACACACACACACACACACACACACACACACACACACACACACGCACGCACTCACGCACGCACACACACACACACACACAGACACAGACACACACACACACATACACACACACATACACACACACACACACACACACACACACACACACGCACACACACACATGTAATCCGGTTAAAATGGCTGTAATATTTAATTCATATGAGAATCATTAAAACTGCAGTGCTGCTGCCTGTCTATTATGCATTCCTTTTCTAGCAGGATAAAACAGCTCTCAGATGTGGGAGTAGCACTTTGAAGTGTTGTCTCAGAAGCGAGCCAACTCTTACAGGAAGTCCCTGATGTTTAAAACATGCCATGTCGGGGTGGGTGGGGGGCTGGGGAGGGGGCCAGGGGGGCACCTAACAAAGGTGAGCGCTCTGGGCTCTTGGCCCCGAGATGAGCCCAAAATGGCCAGCCAGGAATATCTGGAGATGAGGATACTAGGCGGCACTCACAGGCCATCAAATAAACAAGACACCGTGTACACAGGTAGACGCAGAGGGGGACTGTTCCACACACAGGGGCGTTTGTGTAGGAGAGAGACACACACACACACACACACACACACACACACACGCACGCACGCACACACACACACACACACACACACACACACACACACACACACACACACACACACACACACACACACACACACACACACACACACACACACACACACACACACACACACACACACACACACACACACACACACACACACACACACACACACACACACACACACACACACACACACACACACAGATTAGATTAGGTTAGGTTAGGTTGTACTTTATTGTCATTATATTTGCATACAACAAGATTTGGGACTCAAACTTAAGGTGCAGTAATAAAATCACACAAGTAATAAAAGATAAACATAAAATACTATACAGAAACATTAAATACTATACAGAAACATTAAATACTATACAAGAAACATAAAATACTATACAGAAACATACAATACTATACAATAAGACAATGGGCCTCATTCAACAATTTTATACTCTCTTATTATTTTTCTTATATTCTTGCTTACCTGTCTGTTAAGAGAACAATAAGAAAAGCCACCGCCACATTCATCAAGCCGTTCTTAACGTCCAAATCTGTTCTTACCCAGGTCGGTTGCATCATGCATCCCACTCATTCTTAAACTCAAATGCGCGTTCGCGCTCACTTCATTTGCATAGAGTCACGCCCGCATGCTCCTTATAAGGCAGGTGAGGTGTATGCAAAACAGCTTGAGAGTTTCTGGTATTGCATGCTGATCCATTCAACAGGAAGCGGTTTGCGAGTTGCAACTGATCTCAAAATTAGATTAGATAAAAATGTATTGTACACACACAAGTACAAGTACAATACACCATCCAACCAGAGAGGATAAATGCATTTAATGCTCCAGAAATAAATACATATAAATAAACGGCTTAGCGAGGCAGCCTTAGCGCACGTCCGAGCGCACACACACACACACACACGACACACGCACACACGCACACACATGTGAATACTTTATTTGGTTCCACAAATTATATTACATAAACAGGGAATCAAATATATCGGGGCGGGATCGATTGCCTTTGATTTGCGGTGTTGCCAGAGGTATGCCAGACGTGCGTTTCGTTGCATCGCAGAGAATATTCCATTATTGAAAAACCGCTGATCAGAATTGACACCAGTCTGCCCCACTTCTCTGCGCCTCCGGGAGTAACAGCAAAGTTAGGTCTTACCTGGAGCAGTTTGGTGTTCAGTGGAGAAGCATCCATCTGCAGAACGTCAGCCCCAGCACTCTCAGGCCCCGCACTCTCAGGCCCCTCAGGAATTTGCCCACTCAGCAGCGCCACCCACCCAATGGCTGAATTGCCAATGGCTGAATTAGAGTATTGCACTGTGCGGGTTTGATTGATTGATTGATTGAAAACTTTATTAACAGATTGCAGAATGGGTACAGTACAGTACAGCTCAATACAAACAATTGTTAAGGGGATGCAGACCAGAGAAAGTCTTTCGTCTTGTCAGGGTCCCCCATTTTCAATTCATCATAACATATATGACATACATCATCATCATTTATTTATTCGTACATGGAATTACCACAGTCCAACAGTACATATTCATATAATTCACCAAAAATACCATGGCCGAAAGGAACAGGAAGAAGAAAAAATCTTATATATACCTGCCCCTACACACACACAACACACCGATAGACATATTGTGTAAAACCAAACAGAATATACCCATTTTGCAAAAGAAAAATTTAACATCAACACAACCAAATTAAATCAACATAAATAACTGCAAACTGAAATTGGAGGTAATTGGGTGGGGGGGGGGGTTGGGTAGGCGGGTGGGGGGGGGGGGTAACTGTACATTGGATTTTTTTTTGAATGAGTTGAAGAGGCTTGGTGGCAGTGGCCGGGAGGCCAGCTAGCAGTGCGTTGCAGTAGTCGAGGCGGGAGATGACTGTTGATTGGACGAGGAGTTGGGTGGCTTCTTTTGTCAGGAAGGGGCGTATCCTTCTGACGTTGCTCAGGAGGAATCTGCAGGTTCTGGTTGTCGCTGCGATGTGAGCAGAGAAGTTCAACTGGTCGTCGAGGACAACACCAAGGTTCTTGGCGGTCTGCGACGCGGTCACAGCTGCATTCTCGACTGTGATGGAGAGGTCGGTCAGGGGGGAGGATTTGGCCGGCAGGTGGAGCAATTCTGTTTTGCTTAGGTTCAGTTTGAGGTGGTTGGTCGTCATCCAGGCGGAGATGTCGGACAGACAGGCCGAGATCCGCTCAGAGACGTGGATATCTGAGGGAGGGAAGGAGAGGAAGAGTTGAGTATCATCGGCATAACAATGATATGAGAAGCCATGAGATGTGATAATGTTACCCAGTGATTTAGTGTAGAGGGAGAAGAGAAGGGGTCCTAGGACCGAGCCCTGGGGGACACCCGTCCGGAGGGGGCGGGTGGTCGACAGAGTCCCTCTCCATGACACTTGGTAGGAGCGGTCATTGAGGTATGATGTCAGCCATGTCAGCGCAGATCCAGCCACTCCCATTCCTGCGAGGGCCGCGAGGAGGATCTGATGGTTGACTGTGTCGAAGGCTGCAGATAGATCTAGGAGAATCAGGACAGAGGAGAGGCCTTTCGCTTTTGCTAAGTGAAGTGCCTCTGTGACCGCAATGAGGGCCGTTTCTGTGGAGTGGCCAGTCCGGAAGCCAGACTGATTGGGGTCTAGGAGGTCATTCTGTAAGAGATAAGCAGTAAGTTGGTTGGATACAGCACGTTCAAGTGTTTTAGAAAGGAAGGAGAGAAGAGAGACAGGACGATAGTTGGCTATGACGGTGGGGTTCAGGGTTGGTTTTTTTATGAGGGGCGTGACTCTGGCTTGTTTTAGGGAGGTGGGGACCACCCCCGAGTTGAGTGAGGAGTTGATGGTTGCAGTTAGGAATGGGAGGATGTCCGGTGCTATGGTCTGGAGGAGTGGGGAGGGTAGCTGGTCCAGCTGGCATGTAGTCGGACGGTTCGACGTTACCAGTGTCAGGGTCTCGGCTTCTGTAATGGGAGAGAAAGATGACAGAGTGAAGGATGAGGTTCTCGATTCAGCGTTTGGAATGGGTGGGGGTTGGGAGAAGGAGCTGCGGATGTTCTCCACTTTTTCCTCAAAGAAGATCGCAAAGTCTTCGGCAGAAAAATATGAGGGAGGAGGAGTTGGGGGGGGAGTGAGGAGGGAGGACATGGTAGCATGCAGTTTGCGAAGATTCTTGGCAGAGGCCTCGATCCTATGGTGAAAGAAAGAAGCTTTGGCATTAGTAATGGTTTTGGAGAATGTTAACAAGAGGTTGTGATATGTGTCGATGTCAGCAGTGAGGCGTGACTTTCTATACTTCCTCTCAGCCGCTCTCAGGACCTGTCTTTGTTCTCTAACTGCATCCGTCAGCCATGGACTGGGTGGGGAACGGCGGGCAGGTTTCTCAACGAGGGGACAGAGCTTGTCGAAGGAGGTTGCAAGGGCTGAGAGGAGGGTGGAGGTTGCCATCTCTGTGGGGAGAGCAGAGAAGGTGTCACTCAAAGGTAGAGCGGATATTATGTCAGAGGAGAGGGTGGAGGGGGATAGGGAGGGCAGGTTGCGTCTGAGTGAGACGGTTTGAGTTGGGGTGAAGACTTTTCGGTTAAGCATGAGAGTTA
>NC_140179.1:96658939-96666439 GCF_963971535.1 Notolepis coatsorum
TCGCCTCACAGCAAGAAGGTCCAGGGTTCGATTCCCGCTTGGGGACCAGGTTTCCATGATGCCAGGTACTCAGGTGGGGGATCTCCCGGGTTTCTCTGTGTGGAGTTTGCATGTTCTCCCCGTGCTCGCAAGGGTCCCCCCCCCCCCCAGATAAGATAAACCCAATGGAAAAACATGCACAACAACAAGATCGCTAACGCTGTGGCGTCCTTCACGAAGAAGGACAGGAGCACTTGGATTGGTCCCCTGGCGTGGCTCACGTTGATGCCTGTCTGCTCCCGGCTGCCCTTGGGGGGGAAGGACGACGGGATGGGTTAATCGCAGAGACTAATCGCATACATGCATCGCATGCATGCCGATTAACGACCTCTGAGCAGGTCCTAAATTATTATTATTATTATTATTAACATAGTCTACATGAAGAACAATAGAACAGAACATGCATCATTCAAACCTTTCCACAGCTCAGTAGCATCATAGATAAACAAAAAACAATGACCAACAACCCTTTTGACCACTGATTTCAATGGTATATAGTTCAAACTGTCACTCCGTTTCGTTGCATTGAGAGCCGACACTCTCAAGGCGTTAGTTGCCTAATTGTATCAAGACGGGGCATTTCCTTCCGTAATGAAATCATCAGCAGTGGCTGCTCAGGGGACACAAGTATTTGTATGTCACACTTGTCAAAAATGTCACGTTACGTATCTTTATACAAGGGTGGGATGACTCCTAATTGAGCATTAAAGTGTCAAGCGAACGAACACTCAAACGGTTTCACTTGCTCCGTTTGAAATTCAATCATTGTAATGTGATTTACCCCTTATTGCATTCACTGTACTTTAATTTAGTTCTGATATGTTTATTTAAGTCCGTTAGAAGACGCGAGACGTCGTCGTGACTAAGTATTGATAATGAGACCTCGAGCGTGTCATAACTTTTCTGCCCATAAAGAAGGGAGACCGGCGCCACCCGGGTCCTGACCTGCGGCGATGGTGAAATTAGTGGCTCATTAAAATCACCCGTATAGGTTTGCTCTTGACCTTAAATGAAAGTCTTCTAATATCAACAGAGAAAGACTCTCTGTTGAAATGTCGAGAAGCTGCACCATTTCAACAACTTCGGTGTTTGAAGTGGAAAATAAAATGACATGACGTAGCGTAGCGTTGTTCCCGGGAGATCAACAGTTTATTTCAGTCTATGTCCATAAGCAAAGCGTAGCGTACATACACAGCCGAAAAAACCAGCAACATTACCATATGCTGATAATAGCATTTTAATAGCAAGTAACGTTTGATACGTTCATCTTCTGCTTAATTTATGCAGTGGTGTATTCTGCCCTTCTGCCTTTCAAACAGAGAGTGTGTCTCCGGAAGTTGTTTTTAAGAGACTGTTTAACGAGAGAGACTGGAGTCTGGAGCAACAGGCGGGAGATGTAATGTATGTGTGTACAGTATGTGACAGATGAGCTGACCTTTGGGAAATTCAGGTGTCATACTGTAGCAGCATGGGGGAGGGGGAGGGGAGGGGGAGGGGAGGTACAGGCAGGGTAATAGGAAAGTCAATGGAATATTACCATTGTAATATTACCATTACATTACCATTGTAACAGGCCATCAGAGCCTTGAACACTGAACTCTTCACGCACAAGCACACATGAGCACACACACAACACACACACTGTACACGCTCACACACTAGCAGCCACTTTAACATGAGCACACACACACTCATGCTGCACACGCTCACACTCTTTACAGAAGGAAAGGTCACTTTAAGAACAGTATAGCTTGAGATTGTATAATATAGCATAGCAGTGTACATACATACCCAATGCCTCATCTGTAGCTAACAGTGTACTGCACTACCACAGGACCTGTGGCATGCTCTGTAAATAGCTCATGTACAGATACCGATATGCCTACTTTGTTTACTTGTTTATTGCAAATATTGGTTGTTGCAAATATTATGTCGCTCTATTGGTTGGACTCTTATATTATATTATTACTTGTATTATGCACATTGTTGCGGGAGAGACCCCCCGCATTTCACTGTATACCTGTATGCTGTGACAAATAAAACTCTTGTATCTTGTATCTATCTTGTATCATAGAGAATACAAATATAGAATATAAGGTAAAGAACAAGATAAAATATGAATAAAAAATAAGGTGACGGTCAGGTCAGCCAGGCAGGTGAGACATACTGTATGTATACTCTATCAATATAGCCGTGCAGGCTATAGGTAAGAGTCAAACAGTTCTAACAGTTCTCAAGTTCTCCAGTCGTTGGCCAGGTCAGTCCTTGCCCACGGTTGTGGAGCCTGATGGCTACAGGCCCAGAGGACTGATGAGGTGATGTATGGTGTGTTGCCTTCCTCACTAGCTTGTTCAGTTTGTTAAGGCTCCCACATAGTCGGGCGTACTGTGAGCGGACCGGACTGTGAGCGGACCGGACTGTGAGCGGACCGGACTCTGCGCGGCATGTAGTCTGCAGTAATTTGAGGTTTCATAGTTGAGTGTACCACCACCGTGTACCAATTTCCTACATTTCTCGTGCCAGTTTACTACATTTCCCACAATCCTTGCGCACTGTTTACACTCTCTGTCACGGCGTCATCCACCGGTGTCAAAGTAAAGAGTGTAGGTTATCTCCGTTTCCAAGATTTAGAAATAAAACTGGCCGTTTTACACACTTCATTTAGAAAAGCCATTCAAACTTCTCAAGTTTATTCAGGTGATGAAATAACAATTAGCGATATTAAAACAAAATGTTGCCTCATCTACCTGCCAAAGTTTTACCGGACCAATCCTACCCATTTAACCATGATCCTGCCCTACTCTCTCTCTGCACATAATGCGTGTTCAGAGTAAAATGCAGATCGGTGTCACATTTAATGCAGGCCGAGCAGCCATTTGTGTGACACCAAGTGAGCCACGCAGATGTACGCACGGAAATTGGAGCTTTGAGTCCGCTTCGAGTACACGCGGACCTCTGCAGAGTGCGTTCCGCGTACGTTCCACCCAACTATGTGGGGGCCTTTAGTGTATCTTGAGTTGATGTTACACCCCCCCAGCCAGGGACGTGCACAGGACTTTAGAGGGGCAGGTGCTCAAAGGCTGAAAAGGGCACTATACCTGTGTTTGTTTTAACCAAGCCGATTTTTAAGGGCCCTTTTCGGGCGGGGGGCCCCCTTTTTATGCTTTTTGGTGCTCAAATATTGAATATTGAACTATAATAATCAGTGCAGGAGCTCACTTATCCTTGAAAGACACTTTTATCACTGACTTAAAAGGCCCATACATCTCCATAAATGTCCAGGGGGGAGGGAATAAGTGCTTACCCTACAGACCCCAAGAAGTGCTGTATATTCTGTATTGTTTAATATAAATGCATTTTTTATTCCAATCCCGATTTGTATTTGAGATTCCCAAATCCCATCGGACTTGACTTCTTCGTGTCCCTCAATGAGTGTAATACCAGCATTCAACTGTATGCGCCACAGCGGTTTCTATCATCATCATCATCACCACCCACGCTATGCATAAAATATATAGGTCCGCGGAGAGGCACGCTGAGGAGGCTGTGCAAACTGCAATGGAATATGGGGCATCTCTCTCTCTTTACCTAATATTTTGATTCTATCCTGAAATTTTTCAGTTGGAAGGGCAGTCTATATGCGTAACGGTAAAAAATTTGTTTTTAATTTTTTTATTTTCAAAAAGGGCACTTTTTTTTACGAGGCTCAAAAAGGCAGGTGATCAAGCACCCCTTGGACTCTATGTGTGCACGTGCCTGCCCCCAGCGTACCACGGTGAAAAAGAGGACCCTGGCTTCTACAGACTGGTAAAACGCCCAGGAACTTGTAGGTCTCCACCATCTGGTTAGAGATGGGAGTTAGGGGGCCTCTTTTTACTTCGCCGGTAGTCCACCACCAGCTCTTCTATAGGTGGCACGTCGGACGTGTAGAGGGTGAACAGGAAGGGTCAAAGAACATGATTCTCACTGCACTGCCTCTCCAGGTGCGTGTAGCGTGTAGTGAAATTGTCAACAACATTGTGCAAAATGCAAAAATTATCTTAATCTGTTAGAGGCTGTGTTATGTGTAGAGGTTTTGTGATTTGTAAAGGGCCTGTGTTCTCTACGTTTCTTAGAGAGTAGAGTTTCATAGAGTTAGCATAGATTTTGTGAGGCACATGTTACTCAACTGTATTGAAAGGGCCTATCCTACTTCTGGGAGATTACAAGTCTACTTTTCATCATATTTCCTTGTATGAGTGGCGGTTCTAGCCCCGTTATCAGCCCCCCTAAGATTAAAAAAATTATTATTATATATATATTTTTTTGTAATAAATATTTTTTATTTTTATTATTATTACGGACATGAATTTCCGGTAGTAGCCTGTTGACCTCATTGGTAACTATAAAAAAAAAAAAAAAAAATTCAAAGACGTTGGTAACGTCATGTCAAGTCCCAGTCCAACATTCAACACAAGATGTGGAAGCAGATGTAGCTAGCTACCTACTGTAACTACTAACTAGTTTAGTAATAGTGAATTTGCCAGTGCTGATGGGCAACAAGACAAGTATGTTGAAACGTTAGCTAGC
The DNA here is from genome assembly GCF_963971535.1 of Notolepis coatsorum. Lineage (NCBI taxonomy): Eukaryota > Metazoa > Chordata > Actinopteri > Aulopiformes > Paralepididae > Notolepis > Notolepis coatsorum. The sequence goes on from NC_140179.1 coordinate 96,663,548, forward strand.
ACTATATAAAATTACTGACTATTCTGACAGAGAACATTGTCAAATTGGTCATTAGTTCCATGGTGTTGGTGTAATAATAGTGTCAAAGAACATTAGCTAATGTTAGCTAGCTGATGCTATTCGCTAGTTAGCTATCAAGCTAATGTCAGTTCAGCTAATGTTAGCTAGCTAGCCCAGCTAATCTGCTTGCTACAAAGGCTTATTGCTGCCATGCAAAATGAAAATAATATGTCGTGGCCTCAAAAAGTATTTTGTTACCTCAAAATGTATTTAGTTACCTCAAATTAATACATTTTGGGCCTCAAAATAGTATTTTGTTGCCTCATGATTTGAACAAACCTTAACTCACTGGAAATGTCTTTTTCCCATAGATGGATATACGAAAATGTGAGTCTCTCTCTCCCTCTCTATCTCTCTCTCTCTCCCTCTCTCTCGAACGCAGTGAGCGCTCCGTAATATGATCATGATCATTATGATCGACTGGAATAAAAAATAATAATAATAGGTTTACTACTTACATACTGTAGTTGTCTCCTTAATACTGAAGTTGTTCATTAATGTTACCTAAATGTCATCAGTGAATTGTATAGAAACAACTCACCAAAATTGACTATTGCACAACTGCACCCTCCCTTGCCTGACCATGGCATTCAGTAAAATTATGCTACCGCTCTAGGGGCTGAGCCCCCCTAAAGGTCTGATGTAGAACCGCCCCTCATGACAATAAAGTTGAATTGAATTGAATTGTATACATTTTCTTAGCGTGTCTTCTCTCAACATCTTGCTAACCATACATAGTGTGGTGTGTTGAGTCTATTTCCCGCTTGGTTCAAGAAGCCCTTGTCTTGAGAGTGATCTGATTGTGTCCATTGCGTGGGATGGAGGCTTGGAGGTCGACACACTGTAACCCCCCCTTCCTGTCTCTCTTCTCTGTGTCCAGGCTGTCTGTTCAGAAAGACACCTGAAACTACACTGGCCTCTTTCTGTCCAAGACTAGGTCATGCAGTTCACTTTAGTTAGTTAGAGCACTTTGATATCAAACTGCGCGTGTGTGTGTGTGTGAGTGTGTGTGTGTGTGTGTGTGTGTGTGTGTGTGTGTGTGTGTGTGTGTGTGTGTGTGTGTGTGTGTGTGTGTGTGTGTGTGTGTGTGTGTGTGTGTGAGTGTGTGTGTGTGTGTGTGTGTGTGTGTGTGTGTGAGTGTGTGTGTGTGTGTGTGTGTGTGTGTGTGTGTGTGTGTGTGTATTTGTGTGTTTGTGTGTGTGTGTGTGTGTGTGTGTGTGTGTGTGTGTGTGTGTGTGTGTGTGTGTGTGTGTGTGTGTGTGTATTTGTGTGTTTGTGTGTGTGTGTGTGTGTGTGTGTGTGTGTGTGTGTGTGTGTGTGTGTGTGTGTGTGTGTGTGTGTGTGTGTGTGTGTGTGTGTGTGTGTGTGTGTGTGTGTGTGTGTGTGTGTGTGTGCGAGTGTGAGCCCACGTTAATTGACTTGTGAGGACTTGGAACAAGGTACAAAGGGGAAGTGTCTCCACCTCCTCCTTGGCATCTCTCCACCGTATCAAGGCCGTGTGACATAATTCACTTAAGCTGTGGTTATGACCATTAAAGGGCCTGTAGTATGATTTATCATCACGATTACGAATAGAACAGGTTTTTAACTCTCGTTTTATTTTGCCAACATGATATAAATCACATGGGCACAAATGAATGGAGGAGATTTCATTTGCTTGATTGATTTTTTTGTGTGTGTTTTTAATTTTTGTATTGTACTGTATGATGTTGTAACCTACATCACTGGACTTATGTGCCTGGAATCGTTGGGGCGCCCCCTGTTGGGAGGTGCCTGTTGCGCTGGTTGAGGGTGTATATAATTGACCCCACCTGGGTCTTTTGATTGGTGAGTCGCTTATTCAACAATCAATTCTACTCTCTTTTTTACGATCCCTCCATCAACCGATGAAAGATGGCTTCACACCTTGCAACGGGGTCAACCATAACCACACCTCTTCACTATAATAACCACAATGCGTCCATTCCTGAGCACTTTTCATAAATCAATTTCATAACCTAAAACTCCTTACTAGAATTCTTAAGGCAACATTTCATATTTATAGAATAGAATAGAATAGAATAGAATAGAATAGAATAGAATAGAAATACTTTTATTATCCCGTGGGAAATTTGACACTGCAAATCGCTCAACATTTAAACATTTAGACAGGACAGGTCACGAATTAGAATAATAACACAAATCAATCATATATCATATATACTTGTAGGATGTGTGCGTGTGACAAATAAAGTCACTTTGACTTTTGTTAGGATGTCTCTGGGTCCAAGACATTCAGAGGAACTGAGCACAGCACATTTTTTAGAACATTTCCGGCCACTCTATAAAGGAGCTATTTTAGGGTTGGGGTAAGTATTAAGCTTAGGCATGCTTTGGTGAGTTGAGGTTAGGGTTGTGGGTTATGTAATGACTCAAGTCAATGGAATGTGCTTACAAGTATAGTAATGGAGGTATGTGTGTGTACGTGTATGCATTAAGTGAGTGCATTTTGTGAACACAGGGTAGAAGTAACAAATTACACACTCACATGACTACTGTATATAATTAATTTGTTTTGTGCTACTTGTCATTGTGTAACTACTGTAACTAATACTCAGAGTCGTTTTTGAGAAGAGTACTTTTTCTTTTTACTATTTGTTTCCGTTGAATGCAGTGTGCTGTAAAAAAATTCAAAATTATTTTGCACATGATCACACAAATCCAAAATATAACCTAAAACAGATACAAATTATTGAATGAATTGTCGTAACAAGTGACTTCAAGCGTTGTTAAAGGGGCACTTCAAAAAACAATGCTGATTTATTTTGCACATAATCTCACACACATCCAAAA
>NC_140179.1:96671439-96693375 GCF_963971535.1 Notolepis coatsorum
GAGGGGGCGTTTATAATTCCGTGGGCAGCGTTATACCAATCATCTAATGTGGGTCAAATGTTGATAAAAGCAGTTAGTATCGAAGATGGTAACGTTACACGCTGAAACTCACCCCAGTCTCCGCGCGCCGTTGGGCGATCATCGTCGAGTAGAAATTTTATCATTATGGGATATATTATTACCCGGTCCATCTCCAGCTTGTATAATGGTATATACGTCCAAATCATGTTGTTTATCGAGTTATTGGCAATCGATCGCTATGTAGAGTGACGAGCTAGAATGCCGGAACCTATCCCGAGTGGCCGGAAGCAATACGGACATGTAGCACAACCTCCACTGTGCTTCCTGTTAAGCGGTTGCGCGATCGGCCACCAGATGGCGCTCCTGAACCGCCAGAGAGCTCAGTGGGTCCTGCTGGTGGTTCTCAGACCAGCGGAGGGACATTATGGATCAGATCGCAGATTTTTGAAATATTGATATAAAGACGACGTACAGCGTCCCCCGGCAACTTTAGCATCGCCAGCAAAGACGTTGTAAATCGTTTTTAGGCAGTCAAAGTGTTAAATACAATTTAAGATTGTTTTTAAAAGTGAATCTTTTTAAGAATTGCTTTCAGAATGCTCATCAATGTTACTAAAACATCAATTTCACCATACCTTTAAAAAGAAAAAAAACACACAAAGTAAACAGAAGAAGTTTTGGATAACATGGCTGCAGTTTATAAATGATATGCCTTACACAGCCATGCTAACAGCAAAGGGCATCAGTCACCCCGTGTGGAATCTGCATTTTGTGAATCAGTCCACTATCACCGACTGTATCTCTGCCCTCATTTCACAATCTGGGATGTGTGGTTACAGTTATTTACTGGTTCAGCAGATCTGGAGCGAGCCTGAGAATGTGCTTCTTGTTTCACATCCATCCACAAGATGGACCAGAGGAGACAGAACAACATTTGCTACTCTGTGTTCGTTCGACCGTGTTCCAAATAACTATGCCCTGTAGTAGTGCTTTGCAGAAATGAAAAGCTGTTACGAGGTTATATGTCCATAATTTCAAAATCCAGTGGGTGGTTATATTGTCAATGCAGCCTGGTGTTTCATAAGTCGTAAAATTTTTCTGAAGTGAAAGGAGAACTTGGGCAAGAGTGAAACCGGGGTTAGGCAACAGCCTTTCATTGAGAGGAGACACCTGTATGGTCTTGTCTGGCACACTGGCCTGCTGTGGGCCCGTTCATTCAATTGGACCTTTAAGAAACAGATTCCTTCTCACTCCAAGGTAAATGACATTGATGACATTATCGGTGACCTCTCGCACGGTCAGAACCGAGAAAGGCACGCGAGAGAAAGGAATACTTTTGAGCAGATTTAGTCCGTTTTAGAGTCGATGTATTTTGTCTACTAGTGAAATATTTTCATTGTTATTATGTCGTTGCAGTGCTTATATAGCCTTTCAGACTTGCAGTGGCTAGATTGTGAACAATGTGTTGTTGTTGTTTTTTTTTATCTTGAAGTTGACATAGTGTTTGTCACTCGATTGAGTTTACTTTGACACATCTCGTGTTTAATATACACACGCTTCCTCGGTTTATGTATGTTTTCTTTGCGGCCGCTGTCGGACAATATGATTGGGGTGATATGATTTGTTAGGACGGCAACACAGCATCGCTGATTGTCTCTCGGATTTTATTTGCCTGCTGCACGTGTGTGTGTGTGTGTGTGTGTGTGTGTGTGTGTGTGTGTGTGTGTGTGTGTGTGTGTGTGTGTGTGTGTGTGTGTGTGTGTGTGTGTGTGTGTGTGTGTGTGTGTGTGTGTGTGTGTGTGTTTGATTAAGTAAAAGAGACAGAGAGCAAGAACTACACACAGCACGTGTTTCAGAGAGAGAGAGAGAGAGAGAGAGAGAGAGAGAGAGAGAGAGAGAGAGAGAGAGAGAGAGAGAGAGAGAGAGAGAGAGAGAGAGAGAAAGTCTGCTTCTATATTGCATTCCTCGTTTTAGTGGCCAAATGAAGTTAGGAGGACCCAGCTGTCCTCTCCTGTGGTAAACTCTCTGTCACCCAACCAGAAGCATTAGAAAAACAAACTGAACACCAACCAATACGTGCTCTAATCCTGAGACAATATTGCTGTATGGAACCATGTTTAATATTGAAACAGGATACAGTCAACTCAACTGTACAGTATATCGTCGGCTGATGGGAGGATACTAGCACAGTCACCAAAAAGCAGCTGGAAACAGCTGGAAAGGAAGGAGGGAAAAAGTGGCAAATGTCATGATCCGATATTGCTCGCTTTGATATGAAAAGATGAAAAGTGGATCCGATCCAGCCTCCATATTTACTCCCCAATAAGTGGCAGACGTGTCGGTATGAAACAGCTTATTGTGTGGCTGCTCTGTACAGCCGTGATGGCCTCTCGACGGGAAGTCAACCTGCCACATCTGTGCTATAAGTATAGAAGGAGAACATCTATACCTGCTGCAAGGGTCACACACTACCTGTTTCAGCAAGTGACCTCGGAGAGAGAGAGAGAGAAAGAGAGAGGCGTCTCAGGCATCAGAATCATTGTCACAAACAATTCAGACTCTGTGAGATTTCTATCTCGGTCGTGTCCTCTCGTTGGTGTGTGTGTCTGTGTGTGTGTGTTTGTGTGTGTGTGTGTGTGTGTGTGTGTTTGTGTGCGTGCGTGCGTGCGTGCGTGCGTGCGTGCGTGCGTGCGTGTGTGTGTGTGTGTGCGTGTGTGTGTGTGTGTGTGCGTGTGCGAGCGAGAGTAAAACGCCACTGTGTTTTCTTCACACATGCACAAGCCTGCCATTGTGGCGGCCGGCCTCAGTGACTGAAGCACCATTACCTCACAAATCGAATCAAGTCTCCCCCCTAAGTGAGTAACAAGCATGTCTCCTGCATTTACAGTACAGTGAGAGAAGAGGGGCGAAGAAGCCGAGCCGGGGACAAGCCTGTGTGTCACACGGGGCAGATGGTGGCGGGCATGGCCTTGGCATCCCTTCCTGCCCCACTTGCTCGCTATCCGTGGCTGGGGGGGGGGGGGGGGGGGGCATGTTGATTGGGGTAACAACTGGCATCTTGTTTGGCCTTGAGCGGGGCCAAGATAAGAGTCCCCTTCAGTGGCTGGCGACAAGTCAAGTATTGTGATGATGAGTCCTCCTCCTCAGCTATGTGGACACAAGTGCTGAATAAGAGCAGCGCTGGCTGACGTGTGGAATTTAATGCTGAGTTTTACTGCGGTATAAAGATCCCTCTCCATAGCGAGAGTCTCTTGTGTGTGTTTTTTTTTTGCAGGGGGGCTGCTTTGCGATGGGGTTGACGCTCACCCATAGAACTTTATTAATCTGGGCCTTGCTTAATAAAGGATACCCTCTGTCCCGGCTCCACGGTGGTAGAATGCACTTCCCATCACGGTCAGGACAGCTGAATATCATCCAATGTTCCACCATCGACTAAAAACACACTTGTTCAATCTGAATTGATATATAAAAACATCTTCTTACTGTCTTCTACTATTATGTACTATGATACTATGTTGTCTATACTACATTTACATTTACATTTAGTCATTTAGCTGACGCTTTTATCCAAAGCGACTTACATGTTCTGTACGACAAGCCATCAGGAAGGGCACAACTCTATCAGCTGAGCAACAATGTTCATCAAAGTGTTGAGTGCTACAGTGTAGGTTAGTTTATTAGGACAAGTGCATGACAGCAAGGTTAGTTAGGGTTAGATCTTTTTTTATTTAATTTTTTTTTTTATTATTTCAGATAATGGTTGAATAAGTGCGTCTTTAGTCGACGGTGAAAGATTGGACGGGTTTCGGCTGTCCTAACTGGGGTGGGTAGTTCATTCCACCATTGTGGGGCAAGGACTGGGAATAGGCGACTTCTCTTTGATGACCGTCCCGGAGTTTGGATAGGAGTAGGTCTGAGGCGGCCAGAAGATGCAGAGCGTAGGGGTCTTGAGGGTGTGTAGTTAGAGACCATTGACCGGATACTAGGTCCGCTACTGTTCCTAATTTATGCAAATGACATGTCGTCAGCTTGTGACTGCAACTTGTTCCTGTTTGCGGACGACTCAGCCCTGCTGGTCTCTGACAAGAACAAGTTACAGGTTGAAAAAACCCTCAGCTCAGAACTAGGCAAAATCTGCATATGGCTCGCTGATAACAAACTATCATTACACATGGGCAAAACAGAGTCCATTCTCTTCGGTTCAAATAACAAACTCAGCAAGACCGACAACTTCTCAGTTACAGTGGGTGACAATATTGTCACAAGGAAAGAAGATATTACCTACCTGGGTTCCATCCTAGAGGCAAATCTTTCCTGTGACAAAATGGCATCCAATGTAATAAAAAAAGTCAACCAACGAACTCGATTCTTGTACCGGATCTCCTCACTGGTAAACAAGAATACCCTGAAGACTCTGGCAGGAGCACTCATTCAAGGGTACTACGACTATGCTTGCACCTCATGGTACCAAAGCACCTCAAAGGCGCTAAAAACTAAATTACAAACATCTCAAAACAAACTGGTCAGACTACTGCTTGACCTTACTCCTAGAACCCACCTCACCCCTGCCCACTTTGACAACCTAGGATGGCTTAGAGTAGACGACAGAGTACAGCAACTTGCAATGGGCCTGGTCTACAAGATACACTACACGACCAAGGTACCCATGTACATGTCAAAATACTTCCCAAAGGTCAGTGAATACCACGATCACAACACCAGAGGGAGCTCCACAAATCATGTTAAACCCAGATTCGGCTCAAACAAGGGACTAAACACGTTTCGCAATTATGCCACATCAATGTGGAACGCCCTACCCAAAGCTGTAAAGGAATGTGAATCACTACCCACTTTCAAAAACACTCTCAAAAAACACCTAAGGGAGACTGCAACTCGAAACTGGCCCCTGTAAATGTCCGAACACAACCCCCTCCAATGTACAGTAAATTACCAAGTATGGTCTTGTCAATATTCCAATGTACAGTTTTGTTTGTACAGTTGTACAGTGTCCCCCACCCACCCCTCATACCCAACCTCCCCCCCACTCCTACCCCCCCCCCCCCCCCCCCCCCCCCCACCCACCCAACCACCTCCAATGTACAGTCCCCCCCCACCCCCCCCCCACCTACCCAATCCAATGTACAGTTTCTACGTCAAATGTATATACTCTTTTTTCTGGACTCTTTTTGTATCACAAACAGTACTGTATTTGCAAATCTGGTATGTCATAAATGTATAGATGTAGCAGTACTGTCTATCTGTATGTCATGTATGTCATATATGTTACGATGAATTGAAAATGGGGGACCCTGATGTAAACAAGACGAAAGTCTTTCTCTGGTCTGCATCCCCTTAACAATTGTATGTATTGAGCTGTACTGTACCCATTCTGCAATCTGTTAATAAAGTTTTCAATCAATCAATCGATACTACTATCTACTATGTACTATGCTACTATGCCTATACTACTACCTACTATGCTAATACGTCTATATTACTACCTACTGTGCTAAATATATCTATACTACTACGTATTGTGCTAAATATGTTTATACTACTACCTATTGTGCTAAATATGTCTATGCTACTACTGTATGCACTCAGAGTGTACAGTAGCACTCAAGCTTAGACAAAGGTGTACCCCTCCTGCTGACTTGTTGTACACAATTTGTACGTCGCTTTGGATAAAAGTGTCGGCTAAATTACTAAATGTAAATGTAAAATGCTAATTATGTCTGGTCCGATACATTGTAACCCCCGGGAATTAATTTGTCACATTCAGCAATCATGTTCTTTGATGCTTTCATGACTTGCAGTTGTGAGAAAATAAAGCAAAGGGAGTTATGTTTTCAAGTTTTCTGAAACTACTCTAAACTATTCTACAGTCAATGTGATGCCATGGATATTGGAGGATAGTGATAAATAGCCTCTGTTCTACTTTTCTCTCAACTTGATCTTAGACACTGTCATTAGTGACACCACCACCATAACTAGTATCACAACTACAACCATTGAGCCTATAGCTTGTTCCTCTTCTGATCTTAATTCTCCTCATTTAGTTGAGGCCAGTGACAGCTCAGTGTTATTATTTACAGAGAGAGTTAGCCTGAGTTCACAGAATTCAGGAAAACCTATAGTAAATAGAATGTTCTACACTCCATAAAAAACTGGTTCTTGGGAGGAAGTAACACAGATAGATTGCGGAATTCACACAAGATGATCGCTAACAACCACATTTTCTTTTTCCTTTTACAAAGCTTCCCAAAATACAACGGGCCATAAACTAATAAAGACAGCTACTACACAAGGACATCCTTTATGGGGACAGAGACAAGTGAGTTAGACACTTTAGACTGGGACAGGGTCTCAAGCATATATACTGATAATGGCAATAACTTTCAAGCAGGTCTGAAAATATAGTTTATCACAGTTATTCCTTGGAGGAAATGGACTGATAAATTTACTAGATTGACATTAGTCTGTGAGTGAAGAAGTGCGGGTAAAAATGGCAGCCGGGGGAATTACTTACAAAAAAAAAGAGAGTGGATGAACAACAGTCAATTGTGCTGCTTCAGGCCCTGGATGAGGCAACTGCAAAGGAGTCTGGGAGAAGGCCTCTGATTGGCTGGCCCAACAGAAAAGGGGCGTCCCAGATGCATGGGTGATAGAGGCTAAAGGCAGATATCCTGTAGTGATCAAACCAAGGGTGATCTGATGCTCCACTGTTTGAGGTGAAGGTGATTACCGCGCTACGCAACATAAAGGCTTACCCCACTTTAGGGCCTAATTAGGGTCACTTAAGGCCCTCTATAAGATACTGGTTGGGGGACAGGAGGGGCCAGACAGTCACTATCCAGCCGACAGATCAAGTAGTAGCAGGCAGCCAGACTTGGACCCTTATCTTTACGTTGACCTGCTGCTACAAATCAAAACAAACCGACCTGAAGATTAATTATTGTGTTCCTGAGAATGCCACACTTAACCGACTGTAGTTACTACACCATGCGGGATGCTACCGGAGCTACACACGTAAGCACACTGAGTTCAGTTTTACTTTGTTTACAGTTTTTTTTTATTTATTCAACTATTTACTTTTTATTGATTTATTTGTTTGTTTATTTATTTTTGTTTGTTTGTTTGTTTAACTGTTTTTTTACCATGTATTCTAATTAGACAACATGTGAGCAGACAAGCAAACTAATATAGTATGTCTGCGAGCACTATGTGTGTGTCATCTCAAACTACTATACAGTATGTCTGTGAGCACTGCTATGTTTGTGTCATCTCAAACTACTATATAGTATGTCTGTGAGCACTATGTGTGTGTCATCTCAAACTACTATATAGTAGTATTTATTAAATAATTATTAGTAACCTATACATAATACAAAAAAGTGTATGTGCCATTTGAATTCTGCTGAATTCAATGAATTTGAACCATTTATGAATTGCATTTTACACAGTTTTGGTTGAATACAATGTGCTGGAAATCACCAGATGATGCTCAGTTTTTACAGTGTATGTCTGCGAGCACTGCCATGTGTGTGTCATCTCAAACTACTATATACAGTAGTATGTCTGCAAACACTACTATGTGTGTGTCATTTTAAATAGATAAAACATTTTATTATACTTTATTTTTTTTATTGTGAGGTCATCTGACTTCACTCCAATCGTTCTACCGACAATTGTTCCTGTTCCAAAGTGATTTTGTTTAAAAATGAATAGCCCAGAAGAGAAATACAAAAACAGAATAACTGTGTATCTGTGTTGAGGAAGGTCAATGGGACACGTCTTGCTTTTGGCAAAGATTATTTGTGAATGATATCATAACGACAACAGAGATAATGTGACTTATCACTGCAGTATCAACGTTTACTCAAGCCTGCAGGCCACAGAATGCAGCTTTACAGTAACTCCGTTGCATATCGCCTGACTAACCGCGGGGGACGTTTTCAGACAACAACTGTTCCAGTGCTTGACAGAGATAAGCGTAGCCATTCACAACTAGCACTGATCATTCTTACATACATTGTCCTCTTTAGCCTTGTTTCAATCTGGCTAAAGTGTTTAATAACGTCGATTGCTCCTCAGTTGACCCTTTCACTACCACACTACAGAAAGTTAACCTTTCACTACCACACTACAGACGCGCGTCTGTAGTGTGGTAGTGAAAGGGTTAACCTTATGTAGTGTGGTAGTGAAAGGGTTAACCCTTTATCGTGTGGCAGTGAAAGGGTTAACCTTATGTAGTGTGGTAGTGAAAGGGTTAACCCTTTGTCGTGTGGCAGTGAAAGGGTTAACCTTATGTCGTGTGGTATAGTGAAAGGGTTAACCCTGTGTCGTGTGGCAGTGCAAGGGTTAACCTTATGTAGTGTGGTAGTGAAAGTGTTGACCCATTCTCATGTGGCAGTGAAAGGGTTAACCTTCTGTATTGTTGCAGTGAAAGCGTTAACCATTTGGTAGTGTGGTGGTAGTGAAAGGGTTAAGTTGGACATACTGTCTCTATAAACACCCGAATTCCCCTCGCTGGCCCTCGACTAATCTGATCCGGGGTCTGTTTCTGCCGCAGGTCCAGACCCACCTGGAGAACTCCAAGTTCCACCTGCACCAGACCCAGAGTCAGCAGGTCAAGCAGTACCTGACGCTGGGCTCGAAGCCGGGCCATGGCGCCACGCACCCCCACGGCCCCGGGCAGCCGCTAGCCGCCGTGCCCATCATGAGGAACGGACACATGCCGTCTGTCAGCGACAGCAGCAACCCTGACAGCCCTGTCACTCTGCTCACCCTGGCCAATCACGACAGCGAGGTGAGTGGACGGGAGGAGGATGGTCATTGGCTGAAAGGAAAAGGCGGGTCTTGGGGGGTTAATTTCCACTTTTAAATTCATTCCATTCAGGAGCGAGGAACCACTGGAGACCAAATATTGTTTCGTTATTGAATCAACCATCTTCTTGCATGTACCTGGATTTATGGAACTGAAAGGGAATTGACCTCAGATGTGCTTTGTAGTAATGGGAAAAGAGTTGCAATTGCAACAAAATTTACGAAAGCATGACCACAACCAGACACGACCATGAGTGTCGTCACCTATACTGCACTCATCACGGCTAATGCTTTATTTGGAAGGACCATAAAAAAAAATATTCTACCTTTGTCTCCCAGTAAGGAGGATGAGGGATCAAAACAAATCATCTAAACAAGCCTGTTATTGATCCTACCCCCCCCCCCCCCCATCTTCTCTCTGATGTGCTCATCAATATCTTCAGACATGCAGTCTGGGATGAGAGAACCCTCCCAAAGGAAGCTAGTTTGATAACAGATATTTGTTTTCCCGTCACCTATCTCACTTCAGATACAGTGGTGGAGGGGAAAAAATACCCACCTGTTATTGGATTAGACTCCAAACAGTCTACCCCCCCCCCCCCCCCCCCCTATACAAATATATATCAGAGTTTTAAAATGTGGTATAATCATCATCATCATCATCATCATCATCATCATCATCATCATCATCATCATCATCAGCATCATCATCATCATCAGTATGTCCATGAGTACCCTGTAATTACTGTTTTTTTTTCAGTTTCCAATGGATGAAGTTATTGACGACCTTATTAGTCTCGAGTCCGGTTTCAATGATGGCTTGGATTGCATGGAGTCAAACATGTTAATGCAGAACAATGTAAGTATGAATACTATTGTCACTCTAACATCAATGGACTAACATTTCAAACCTATATATATATATGATTTCAAACCGTTATATAAACTCGAAAGGCACCTGAGGTTTCCCTCATTTACAGTCTATTACAAACACATTGAAATAAGCATAAAAAAGGATAAAAATCACACAGCATATAAAATCACAACCACAAGACAACAAGACGTACATAAACAGGATATACATAACAATCACAGAGCAATATCTAATAGTGTGGAGGTCTCTGTGTGCATTTGTTCGTGCAGAAATACATTGTATTATTTATTTATTATTATTTTCTTATCTTATTGACATGGTGTGTGACGACAAGGAAGTTTTTTCCAAACAAGGTTGTTGAACTAATTATTTATTTTGTACCAAAGAGGAATAGGAACCAAAGGGTGGCTCCCTTCCACCCAAACACTGGTGTTCAGGCTCCACTCGCTTGGGAACGAGGGGACCTGTGTTTCAGAGAGAGGTCAGCTTAAGGTCCCAAAAGATGAGTCAAAGTTCACTCGGCCAGGGATCAGGGCTTAGGGACATTTCTCACATTTCTCAAGCAAAGACCCGCATTGCAGATTAAAACAAAGTGTTTTGGCTTTTCCACGACAAGTGTCACAATAGAGAGCTCATTAGAGTATATACACAGCGGTGAAATACTTGGAGACAATTATTGTTGGAAAACCAGTTGAAAGGGGGGTGGGGGGGGTGGGAATACGACCTTCGACAGTTAAAGGGGAACTATTTTACTATTTCTTTCACTATTTGGGCACTTTTACACAATTCCTGTGAGTCTATGAAACACCTCTGTAAGGTTTTTTTTCAAATAAAATTCATTGTTTTGTATTTCTAATCAAGTACTCAAAAACAGCATTTTTCTACCTCAAGATCTTAAGCCGTTTTGAGGCTGGGCTCCAACCACTGTGTGGCCTGGTGCCAACTGCCACATCAACTGCCACATTATTATGCAGCTGAGAAATCTCTGACATCACAGATATGCACATTTTCAGATGACTCATATTGTGAGAGGAGAATTGGAAGAATGCGCCAATATGAGAATTAGAGACATAGATCCTATTAATTATGTAATTAAAGTCCACATAGCTAGGAAACAATGCTAAACACTGAAAAAGGCCATTTATAAGATAGTTCCCCTTTAAATCAAAGTGTATGAGTCAAGTAGTGAGAGGGCCAAAACCAGATAAGAAGAAAATATGGCATAGGCATTCCCGTGAAAAAAAGGAGGAACTTGCTCGGCTGGCTCGGGGAATAACCAGTGCTGCTAGTAGAGCCGGGACGGAATTCTAACACTCTTGAGCAGAGTTCTGTGACAAGGAGAACCCATTGGGCTGAACATTATAGTAGCTACACCTGAGCCCCAAAGGCATGAGGCGTGAGACTGAAAGAGAATTTTGCCAAATGGCCGGGCATCCAAGCTCAGGAACAGCATTGAGACGAAGCCGGAGAGCTAACAGAGAGACCCAGAGACAGACAAGACAGACAAGACAGACAAGACAGACACGCAGACAGGCAGGCGGGGGGGACAAAGAAACACACTGTACAACACACACACACACACACACACACACACACACACACACACACACACACACACACACACACACACACACACACACACACACACACACACACACACACACACACACACACACACACACACACACACACACACACACACACACACACACAGATAACACACACGTTGCAATACACAAAGCTATTCTGTGACAGCGCAGGAAAGAGATGGAGAGTGAATAAGAGGGAGGGAGGACGGGAGGGAGGGAAGGAGAGGGGAGTCCATTGGTAGAGAGTGACGACGAGAGAGAAGGAAGAAGAGGGAGTGAGAGACGTACTCAGCCATTAGATTGGGCTAATGCAGCATAATGCTCCCTCCCAGTGGACTTGTTCAGAGATGATACCGGGCGTTAAACGGATCGATTGGTCCTAATTATAGTCATACAGCCGGCGTCACTGTGTCGACACGTCGAGAGGCACACATGGGGGATGTTGTGAAGTGAAAACAACAGGAGCCGTCGGGAGACCGTCGCAATGTTTCACTTTCTGATAAACCCTCGTTCCTCTCTGTGAGATCATGATGGGAAGTTGGCAGTTTCTACTCGCATGTCCTCTCCTTCCCACTTCCCCCTGTTGTCACACAACATGACCCCCGACGTTATCGCTTTCCACAGTCTAGGAGATGGATTTCACACACACACACACACACACACACACACACACACACACACACACACACACACACACACACACACACACACACACACGCCCACGCCCACGCACACGCACGCACGCACACACACACACACACACACACACACACACACACACACACACACACACACACACACACACACACACACACACACACACACACACACACACACACACACACACACACACACGCTAGATAAAATTAGCTATAGGCGACCCGGGGTCCATGGCAGCTTTTGTAGCATGTTCCCAGAAAGGCGCAGACACGCATTAGACACGGGTGTGTCAGCGCTGCGTGTCTCCACATTCCACGGCGGCCAGTGAAAGGGTGCCAGTTATCGCAGCAGGGCCCGCTGCGTGTTTTCCCATGAGGGACGACGGCCGGCGTAGGAAAACAGTTTTGCCTCTGTCTCGGCCTAGTTGACCCAGCTTGCCTTTTCATCCAATGGGGATGCTATTTTCAACACACAGCCCGTCTCTGTGTGTCGGGGGGGGCTATTTCAAGTTCGAGGGGTCCTAATAATGGTATGGTATTAGTGGACCGAGGCCCCGGGCCGGGTCAACAAGCCAAACTTCGAGATAAAGGCAGCAAAGGGGGGGGCTGGGGGTGGACGATAAAACGGACTGTAAAAAGTTGATGTTATATTATATATAATAATGATAATAGATTCAATTTGTACCGCACTTTATATTCGCGAGAATCTCAGAGTGCTACAGGAGATGTAGACAAAAAGTTAAATGAATAAAACAATTAAAATGAATGAAAACAATTAAAATGAATAAACACAATTAAAATGAATAAAACAACCAATGAAATGGAAGAACGTAAAAGTAAAATAAAATAAAATAATAATAAAATGAATAGAAGTAACAAATAAAAGTAAAAGAAAGATTCAGGCAAAAGCCTTGTTAAAAAGAAATGTTTTTAGGCCCCTTTTAAAAGCCACAACGGATTGCGGTGCTCTCAGGTGGATGGGGAGAGCATTCCATATTATGTCATAACTTGATATTATTAGTTGCTATGTAGGTGATTAAACGTTTTCTTTTTTTAAATCCAAAGTGCTGTGGAGAGGTTGGGTTTACCCATAAAGCACGGTGAGGGTTAGAGTTGCGTTTACCGGTGTATGGTGAGGATTAGGGTTGAGTTTACCCAGGCATGGTTAGGGTTAGGGTTAGGGTTGAGTTTACCCAGGCATGGTGAGGGAGACACGGGCACCCTGCTGCCACCTGATGGGCCTGGGGCCCATTTATATTAACTTAATAAATAAAGTTAAAATAAAAAATTAAATAAAGTTATTCTATGCACACTGCCAGCCAGCCTCCATCAGCGATGGAGAGATACACTTTCAATTTTGAAAGAGAGAAGATAATCTCCTGATTCAAATACAATTGAACACAAACGGTTCCAATGATATTTAATGTTTGTAGGCATATTATTTTCACACCACCAACAAAGAACTGGGTCCATTGTCTCTTATTCGGAATGGATTTGGTGCCAGCTGTAATTTCTGCCCGTCTCCTCTCCGACACTTGAGACCAAACGATAAATAACAATAGGTCGGTATACTAGAAATACACTTTTGAAAAAAATTTCCTATCCCTCTCTATAGTATACGTATAAATACAACGTTATACCCTGTGTTATCTTCATTTTAACGGTAAATAAGTTTTGCGGCTCCAGATTAACGTGATTTCATGCAGGGGGGGGGGGGGCAAAATGGCTCTTTTGATAGTAAAGGTTGCCGACCCCTGACATACAGTAGCCGATCCGTTCCAACTGCCTCCTCTCATTTTGTCACTTTGTTACTGCCCACTCCCTTTACCAGACTTTCAAGAGATTAAACAAGGGCTCCTTCCAGCTATGCCAAAGAAATTACTATTTGCTTTGTAGCTTTGATTGAAGTGTTTTTTTGATTGAAGTGTTTTGGATTTAAATGTGCTCGCAAAGTGCCTGCGAACTGATAATGTGGGTTGCCTAATGAGTAAGTGACTGACTCTCTCTCTCTCTCTCCTCTCTCTCCCTCTCTCATCTCTAGGTATCCCTCAGCGGCAGTATGCTGGATGTCTATGGGGGTGAACCAGGTATGAATGTCCCTAATGGTGGAATGAGTTCCACCTCTAACCCCACACAGCTCACTGTAAAAAAGAGAATACACAGAACTGATAGAACTGATATAAGTAAACAAATCAACCCACACATGTTCAAACATGTCTTCTCATCGATATATAATACAATTCAGAGTGTAGGCCATGAAACCCAGTCACATACTGTACCTGACAGTGCTGTATGCAAGGAGAAGGGCTTTTTAGCTGCGACAGCTCTACAGGTCAGTCGCTTGGTTGGTCCACAAATATGTCGCCACCTTCTACAAGTTTTACCCTAAGAGGCTGAAATTGAGTGTGTGTGTGTGTGTGTGTGTGTGTGTGTGTGTGTGTGTGTGTGTGTGTGTGTGTGTGTGTGTGTGTGTGTGTGTGTGTGTGTGTGTGTGTGTGTGTGTGTGTGTGTGCGTGTGCGTGTGTGTGTGTGTGGGTGTGTGTGTGTGTGTGTGCGTGTGTGTGTGTGTGTGTGTGTTTTCATGCCAGTTGGTTACTCAGGGGACATGGTAATAGGAGTGGCCTATCGCAAAAAGGTGGCAGCTATTGCAAATCCATGCTTGTTTTCTGAGAGGGCCCAATAGTGACACCCCACTTGCAGTAGGTCATGAATATTCGTTGTGAATTCTTCAAATCGTTGCAACGTGTAAATAAGTTGCATATATACTGTACATTACATTGCATTTCGTCATTTAGCACATACACTCTTATCGAGAGCAACTTACAGTGATAGTGGGGGGCCGTGTATGGGTAATTTGTTGTTTTCATTTCAAATTGATGCCAAAGTTTCGTTTTCACTACTAATTTGAAGGTAAGGGTCTATAGAACAATTTTGGTTCGAGTGTCAAGCGCTCAGATAAAAAATGGCCTCTAGGGGGTGTCGGCGGTTCCAAACCCCACACCACAGCCGTAGCAAAATATGGTAACTGTTATTATAACTTTTGATTGGATTATCCGATCTGAACATATGAGGTGTATATGGATTCAGGAGTAGTAACTGGTATTTCAAGCATATTGCCCATAAAAACTATATGTTTTCCGGTATCGGTGCATATCCACAAAAATAGACAGAGGATCAAAGGCCTGGTGAGATAAAACATCGTTTTTTTTTATTATCTTGACAATTTCACTCAGGCCCAACAATATTTTTGTTATTTTTATTTATCTTTTAACTGTGGCACAATATGGTGGTGAGTAACTGCTCAGACATTTGCTTGAATAACTCCTTGCACAATAGTTTAATAAGACAGTGGCTAACAAATCCCATATACATGTTTGTCTTGGAAATTGCTCTGGTCCAGCTAGTTCTCACATTTGCACTTGCACAGACGTGTGCACATCAACTTTGCCCTCATGCACTTGCACCGAGAGCAGGTAGTACAAGTGCACTTCACATCCAGATGTAATACATCCTTGGCGAGGGGCAGCGTGCATGGACCAATGGACCTGGATGAATGAATGAATGATTTTATTTGACATAATAATACAATACACAAGATGCATATACCTTTGGGCTGTCGTCCAGATGCTTGCTTGGAAGACACTCCTTTTGAGATGTTGATCCAAAGCATCACTCGTTGGGGGAATTCTCTCCACGTCCCTAGTCTTCTGTGAGAATAGCCTCATTCGGACAAGATCAACACCATTGTCCTCGCTTGGCTCGTTGTTGTACGGCCTACAGACAAAGTTTGTTCCCACTTTCAGACTTGGCGATGTTTGGAATGGTGTGTCGATGATAGTTGCAAATTCCTCCATGAGGAATGACACTTTGAGCATCAACTTGTAGCAGGATCGCTTGCCCTTGAACTTGAAGGAAGGTGTGCTGTCTGATCCAGTGAATGCGTGGCAGAGAGCCATGGCTTTGCATGTTGTCGTGCCCATGCAGGTTCAGGGCGATAGTGTTCATGGAGATCGTTCTGGTTCTCTTTCCAGCTTTGAAGGAGATCCAGATTTCTGCGGCTGCATTCAGAGCCTTGATGTGATAAAAATTACTCAGCAGTACGACAACATCTGTGTCTCCAGTATGCACCCTCCCAAGTGATGATGTTTGGAGGGCATGGACGAGATGTACTCTATAGGACATGAGTGTCAGCTTCCTCATGGTTGCATTGATCCATTGGTGGACTGTTTCCAACATGGTGGACTTGATCACCTGCAGTGATGTAGACGTCCTTGTCACCTGGGAACTGTCCATCTGTTAACAACTTATTTGACAGGAATGAGAACAGTTCTTTCTTGTTACACCTTGCGCAACTAACTCCTCGTCGACAGAAATGTCGCTACTTGTACTGGCTTCTATGATGTATAGCTACCAACAAATCTGACTTGGTACAGGAGTTGAGAAATCCTTCAGATGACAACGCCGGTGGGTATGGGGAAGATTTGTGACGGAAAAAACCCTTCCAAATCCCCCTGCGGCTGTCTCGCACAATAAAAGCTTTCCCATAGAGCTCTGCATGATATTTGAAGTGCTGCATTCTCAGCTTATTTGCTGTCTTCTTCTGTTTTTTCTTCTCATGGAACAACAGTAAGTTATTTCGCTTGATCGGTGCTGTCAGAAGTGTGTCATTTGATTCAAGCACACTCTTCCTGAAATTGTTGCTCTTGTCCCGTAGACTCGAGTTGATGGACAGATACGGCCATTGCTCAGCAACACCTCTATCAGGTCTTTGGTGTGTCGTTGAAATCGGTGCTGAGATGCAGATCCTTCCTTGTGATGAGGACGTTCTTCACAATCATTGTTTGTTCTTCACAATCAACTGTTGTTTACAGTTCTCATATCTAATTCTAGTTCTCCCCATATTTATTGTCTCATTTGTGTGAAATCTAATATAAGATATGCTCCAATCATGTTTATTTTATTTGTATTCAATTACTAATTCATGAAAACCTAGGTATGGGCACCAACATCACCATTCTAGTTTCAATAGAATAAAAGTTATGAAGTGTAATTTGAGAAAAATACAGAAATTGGCAGCAATCTTTGATTGAGAATATTCAAAACATCAATATTTGAACTCCAGTTGATTCCGCACACAGTATTGACTTACAATAGCAATACGAAATTATATTACACAGCAATTGTGTGAAAATTAAGACCTTTTCAACAATTCATGATTTCAATTGTGGCCATTTTGGAAAATGGACATTTTTTTTTGTTAAATTCAAACTGGTTTCTTGACACTCAAGATAAAAATGTTCTATAGACCCTTATCTTCTTATAGTGTCCAGGCACCCCACTATGAGTGGAACAGTGGAATAATCTCAAATTGTGGTTTCACCAACAGAAAGTAGCCAACATTACTGAGAGCTAATCACAGACCTGAGTCAATCGTCTGACAAGAGGCACAAAATAAAAGTTGCCTACAAGGAAGAAGCAAGCAATAAAAAATATATATAAATCACGAAGAAACTCCTGTTGTGAGGATTGCCACATCGCTGGGATGTTGCTAGCTAGGTAGCTAATGTTAGCTAGCTGCACTAACATTAGTTGGTTGACAGTGCGGTAGGCCTGCGTCTCTACAATTCGTAGCCGCATTTCTGCAGACCCCTCTCTGATTGGCCGAGCGCACGCATGCATGCGCATGAGGCGCGACAAGCTCCTCTAGCCAGGAGACGAAGCTCCAGAGAGAGAGGCTGAAAACCCACAGTTGTTGCCCGACGGATGGGAGCCGAATCCCGGATCCGAGTTTTCTGATGAATAGCCCCAAAACATGGAGGTCGCGAACGCAATTTATACGCATGGAAGTATTGATTACGCCATAACGAATCATTAAAAAAATATACCGTTAACTGGAATATGTTGTGTGTGCCTTTACACATACGTTGGATAGGATTGTCGCGGCTCATGCGCATGCGCACGCTCGGCCAATCAGAGAGGGGTCTGCAGAAATGGCCTCAACCAATCAGAGAGGGATCTGCAGAAATGCGGCTACGAATTGTAGAGACGCGGTAGGCCTACTGACGTTAAGTGTTGCCAAAGACAGGACTGGTAATGGCCAGAAGGCAACCACATTACAGCCAGCTCTCTCTGACCGCAGAGGAACAGCGCTCTGTGTGCGTTGCATTGTGGGACTCCTCGCATGACCCGCGTGGCGTCACGGCGGCTTTGCAAAAGTCCACCATTAGGGGTGTCTGGAAAAACACGTTTGTCGTCGGGTTTCTGTGTTGCTTCAGCTGTAGAAAACGTGTAGACTTATTTGTGTCACACAGCAAAAAAAAACAAAAAAAACAAAGGCCCCCTTTGAGACACTTCTTATGAATGTCATGCATCAAGCATAGGGGCCTAATCGATTTAGGAAATAGAAAGGATGCCCGAAGAAGTGTTCACTCTCAATGAGAAAATTAGTAAATTGCCGTCTTTTTCATTGGAGTGTGCAAGAGGGACAATGGGCTGTTACACTGAGTTTAAAATGTCCTGATTGAATCAACAGAGACAAATTGAGCAATCCAATCTAACGTCCCCAATTATGTAATTTGGGAGAATGTGGATTCGAATATTTATAGGATGTCTTGGCATTTTTGTCTCTAGCTCGGAGGAGAGATTAGAAAATTAACTAAACTGTCTTAATTGCGTAGTTTACAAGAGGACACACATCGCTTTCCCCCCGCAATGAGCCAAAGACGTGTGCTGCCAGCTCTGGCAGTGTGTGTGTGTGTGTGTGTGTGTGTGTGTGTGTGTGTGTGTGTGTGTGTGTGTGTGTGTGTGTGTGTGTGTGTGTGTGTGTGTGTGTGTGTGTGTGTGTGTGCGTGTGCGTGTGCGTGTGCGTGCGCGTGCGTGTGCGTGTGCGTGTGTGTGTGTGTGTGTGAGAAGGTCAGCCTCATGTCTGCAGGCTATGAACTAACACTCTGCCTGACCCCAAGTATCAACTCCCCAAAAATAGCTGTGTGTGTGTGTGTGTGTGTGTGTGTGTGTGTGTGTGTGTGTGTGTGTGTGTGTGTGTGTGTGTGTGTGTGTGTGTGTGTGTGTGTGTGTGTGTGTGTGTGTGTGTGTGTGTGTGTGTGTGTGTGTGTGTGTGCGTGCGTGCGTGTGTGTGTGTGTGTGTGTGTGCGCTGACTGGAACATCTGTCGTCCTTTGTGGTCGTTGTCTTTCAATTTCTATTTCTAAATCTGTGTGCGTAGCTAATCAATTTGTTTTTCTTTGTGTGTGTTTTTTTTTGCTTCCTCTTTTTGGACAGTGCACGACACAAGGGTGATGGCCAAAGAAAGGCAGAAAAAGGACAACCATAATCTGAGTGAGTGTCTCTCATGTCCCTTGTGTCTCTCACGTCTCTCTCTCGTGTCCCTCGTGTCCCTTGTGTCTCCCACGTCAGCCCTTTCAGCTCGCTCTGTGTTTATCAGCTTGCGTACCGCGCTTGGGAAAGTGACTTTCACTAATGGTGTCCATTACAAAGTTACCTCCTGTTGAAACTGAGGTCGGGAGCCGACCGCTGGCATACTCATCTTGTGTAATAATGTAATGGGATTGCTTTCAGTTACTTTCAAGAAAAGCACTTGAGAAATATTTATTCCGATTTGCAGAATACCATCCAACCGTATACAATATTTTTGTCCACATAGAATAATCGTTTACCTTCAACAAGGACACACAGGGGCGAATTCACAATGGCATTGCGCGGCTTTTTCTGACAGAGAAAGCGCAATGGGTGAAATGAGGTGGTACAATGGGCGGAACATGTTCCCCTTTTCTATGCAAATGAGCCTCGTCCAAAAACACTCCCAATTCCGAAAGGCCGGCGCAGTTAAAGCGACGCTCTTTACGTCTTCAGAGATCTGGTGGTAACTAAGCGCATTTATAAAGGGGGTGTCATTGCCAGCGTCTCAGGTGATCAATTATTGCCAGACGCAGGCATCGTAATGCCAAGCATGCCCGTGAAAGAATATATATATTTTTTTATATTGATCTTTTTCCCCCTCCATTTTCCTTCGATTTTCTCCCATCCCAATGTTAGTCGTTATGCCAATTCCCAATCCCCTTCCTGGTCGCTGCGCACTTACCCCCCACAGTCAGATCATCTGGGAGAGTGGAGGCTACCACGTGCTTCCTCCGACACACGTCCAGCCAATCAACCGCTTCTTTTCACCTGGCAGCGCGGATATTCTCCGAGAGGGCGTAGCGTGTGGAAGGATCACACTATCCCACTCAGGTCCCATCCGCGCTTAGCAGGCGCCCCGACCGAACTGTAGGAGTCGCTGTTTACAACGACCCGGACTCACCCCGCCAGCTTCTCCCACCCTCTAATACTGCCAATTGTATTAGTGTGAACGGCCAGCCAAGCTGGTGACAACCCCGGAGCTGTGAGCTGGATTCGAACAGGCGAATCCAGCTCACAGCTCCGGGGTTGGTGACGAACGCAATCTCCGCTACGCCACCTAACCGCTTGAAAGAATATTTCTAAGGAGAATATCACTTTTTGATTTAAGCGAGACCAAAATCATCCGGAGACACAGGATGCCAGCTCAAGCAATTCTTGATCTACTGGATGAAATCAAGGATGATATTGAGCCAGCCATCCAGAGATCCCATGCAATCTTATTTATAATTTAAATATTGTTATTTAACGTTGTCGGCTAAATGCTGGAAACACGGCCAATGAAAAGTTTATTCTGGAGTATATGATAATGCAGGTTCTATCATCTTAACTAAACATTAAATACAACTTTCTCACTCAAAATATTCATGAATTATAAAATATCTTCACTGGCACAGTGCTTAAATTCGGTATAAAGATTTAGCACTATGGACAGGTCTGCTCAAAATAATTTATTTGTGGATGACAAACAAATGCAATGACGAAATAAATGAAATACAATACGGAATAAACTAAATAAACCCATTTGGCATCTGGATCGCGAGTTGGAGGTCCAAACCCATCTTGCCCAACTGAATGGCAAGAACACGACACCTGCAGCCAAGAAACACATTTGGCATCTCATATCCCAGTCTGTGAGCGCAGTTGGGATATTCAAACGTGCAGTTTCGATTGCCAACGGGGGTGAAATAAAATTAAATGGGATATAAACTAAATTAGATATAGCACAATAGAATATAATACAATTATAATTAAAAATAGAATAGGAATAGAACATGACAAACATATGCAATGACGAAAGATAGTGACAAAACAAAGGATGCAATGTGCCATGAAAATAAAAATGATGCAAGCTCTATACATAACGAAGTAAACGAAATACAATACGAAATAAACTGAATACTAATGATGAAAAATACTGTTTTGTCTATGCCTCATTTCGGGTTATTTTCCCCCTTCCTGATATTTGCCAACAGCGCTGTCAGGTGCAGACTGCTCCGCGAGCAAACTGCGCTGGAGCAAATCAGGAGCAAATTGCACACCTATGGGCATGTTTACGGTAGTATCTCATCCACGCAATATCTTTAGTGAATAGCATGCAAAGACGGGGCAGATACCACGTGCAAAATCGCTGCAGTTTAAGGGTGCTATTAGCACCGGCGCAATCCATTATTTGTGAATTCGCCCCATAGTGTCATAGATGCAAAAGGCATGTCCAGTGAGCTGCCACTAGGGGGCAGAGCGGCTAATCGTGAGTGAGTTAGTGACGAACCGGTCTTATAGATGCGCTTCACATCTCAAAATGTTTCAGAGTAATCCGTTTGTCCTTTTCTTTTTTTTCTAGTAATCTTTGATTACTATGTTTTACAGTAACACTAACACACGTAATCTCTTACAATATCAGAGTGACTCACAATACCCCTCCTCTCTCTCTCTCTCTCTCTCTCCATCCAGTTGAACGAAGACGACGATACAACATCAACTACAGAATCAAGGAGCTCGGGACTCTCATACCAAAGTCAACGACCCGTGAGTTCACTTCTCATATCACACGG
>NC_140179.1:96693575-96719413 GCF_963971535.1 Notolepis coatsorum
AAAGGGTTAACCGTTTGGTAGTGCGGCAGTGAAAGGGTTAATGTCCCCATGGGCCGGACACGTCTTCTTTAAACAAGTCAAGAAGAAACATCACAATAAATCAAGAACAGAGACAAAAACACCAGGAAATCCAAAATAAAATGTTAAATAAATGAATTACATTAATTAACACATTGACTGCCAGCCATTGTACCCATCATTGTACCCAGTCTGCCACCGTTGAAAGCCTATGGAGATGTTTACCTTCTTTGCAGGGCTATAACTTTTAAAATTGTATTGCTATATTGACATTACTATGGCCCATTCAACATCGATTATCTATCGTTCCGGATGTGGGAACGTTATATTTTTTCATTCGTACATTGTTGTGTTAATACCGTCCTTGAATATAAGTATGTTTTTAAGCTTTTCTGCTGTAATTCCAAAAACGCTAGTTATAGGCCCAAACGCATATGATAGATTATTGATTGTCGTTTCTTTCCTATAGACGCTATTTAAAAAAATTCAAATGTATATGATCGGTATACATTATGCTTCATCATGCGTGGAGGAAAAGGGGGGGGCGGGGGGCGTCTATAATTCCTTCATCGTCAGTAACGGCTTTATGTAGTATGGGTTGATATATTGATCAGACTGTTTTCAAACAAAGAAACGCACAATCAAGCTGAAAATAACGTTACTGTCCTCTTACCGTTCGCCGATGAGACTGAAGAAAAAGATCCCAATTATTTGACGCCGATCGCCTAGATCCATTTCCGGTTTGTATGGCGCAATAAACGCCGAAATCATATAGATTATTGCGTTATGGTAGCGATCCAAATGCACGCCAGTATTTGTCTGTAGTCCCGTAGCAAGATATTACTGCCGGAGGGATTTCCTCGACGCACCGATCAAAACTTCCGGTTTTGAGAGTGTAACTCGCCCGACCATCCACCAGGCGGCGGTATTGAGGCGTTGCAATCTCATTCAGGGTCCCGCTGCAGCTCCGGAGGTTGGCTGGATGAATTATGAATGCCATGGCAAAAAATTAAATATTGATTTAAAAAACCGCGTACA
The DNA here is from genome assembly GCF_963971535.1 of Notolepis coatsorum. Classification (NCBI taxonomy): domain Eukaryota; kingdom Metazoa; phylum Chordata; class Actinopteri; order Aulopiformes; family Paralepididae; genus Notolepis; species Notolepis coatsorum. The sequence goes on from NC_140179.1 coordinate 96,694,632, forward strand.
ACGTTGTTGGCGTTCAACGCATGGCGCGGGCAATAACGACTTTCGCCGTTCTTGGCGCTGGATGTGTTCCAGACACACCCCACGCGAAGGTAAGGAAAAACTCACTAAAACCCTAGCAATAGGAAAAAAGCACCACAGGCTATGTGGAGGGGAGAAACCTTAGAAGGGCCGTTCAAGGGGGGATCTCCCTTCTTAGATTAGATGTTCTCCACAGTCACACATACCTGTTGTACGCAGTGATCAGAGCAACAGACAGCCGGTGTAATCGCATGTGAAGTGCTTAGCCTTGAATGAATGAATGTTGCATTTATATAGCGCTTTTCTTGACACTCAATGCGCTTTACAATGTAGGGTGGACAATCACCACCACTGTGTAGCACCCAACCTTGGGCTAATGCTGTGAGGGCTGTGTGTGTGTGGGGGTCATGAGCAGATAACAGGGACTCTTAAAGTTATCCGTGAAACGGACAACCACTAGACTGCTTACGCAGATATTTTAGGAGAGGGGACAAATTTAACAACAGAAAACAACCTTTACAGGTGGAAATCTCAAAGTGAGTAATTAAGAAAATAAATCAAGTCCCAAAAAACAGGACTACTCTCAATAAAGAGGTATAGTATAAAAGTAAATAAGCCACAAGGGACACCTCCTAATAAAGGAGTTTATATTGGAAAAAGTTAAACAATAAACCTCCACTAAGGGAGTTTATGTGTAGAATCACGTGAGTAGCCTAAAATAAGAATGACTACCATAAAGCTCAATTCTGAATCAGAGATCAGACTACACTTCAAATATAATGAGCGTGACCAAAAGGACAGCCAACACTAGGAAATGAAAACGCAGTTGACACTGCGATCTCCAAACTTAAATAGACTCCACATGGCCATAGGCACAGCTGCACTGCATCAGGTGCAATCAAGCCCACACACCTGCCGACCCATGAGGCAATTAACCACAGGGAACAGGGATTGACAGCTATCCCTCACAGAGAGGTGAAATAAAGCAAAAATAGACAGCTGTCCCTCACAGAATGGTGAAATAAGGCAAAAACCATGACAAATACAGGCTCAATGTCTACCATTCACTGGCACCAGGCACACATCAGACTTCACCATGGCTGAAAGACTCAGGAGACAGGTATTGATATCAGCCAATTAAGGGGGGAGGGATGATTAGGTGGCCTAGATGTCAGAGACCACATTGGGAATTTAACCAGAAACGTTGGGGAACCTCCTACTCTTCACGATAGGCGCCCCCTGGATTCACTAACGACCTAATTAAATTCGGACCTCAGTTTTCCGTCTCATCTGAAGGATGGCACTCACGGTATACCGTGTACAGTATCCCTATCACCGTGTACAGGGGGCATTGTTACTGAGTGCTCCCCGCTGGACAACAACACCACTTTCCAACCATGTCCTGACCGGGGGCTCGAACCGACAATCTTCCAATCAGAACCCCCCCAAACGGCTTTGAATTTGAAAGGATCATACAAAACTGGGCCGAGATAAGCACATGGCATTCATGCTCAGGGTGAATCTGATTTGTCTCCCTTAACCCCCCCCCCCCCCCCTCCCTGCCAGCACACTAAAACTCACCTTGTCGATCTGAGTGCCTTTGTTCTGATCAAGTGAACTCACTGTCTTTTATTCGTCACCAATGATGTTACCTGTAGCTTGTTTTTTGTGTCCTTCATTCAGCATTCACCCTCATGAACATCACATAAATCCTGAGACCAGAGACATAACCCATACACCCATTCATACCCATACTTTAAAAATATTTTGCGGTACTGTAATAGTAACATACTTAAACGATTAAAACATTTCTGATTTACAGATTAAAACAACAAGTAATTTCCTTTTTTTATATATATATTTTTTATAATCTGAGTAGCATGTCTTTTTTATAAAATTTTACATGACCTGTTTCTCCACCCAACCCTGATTCTAGAGCCCCCCATGGGTTCTGGTGAGGGCCCCAACCCCCAACCCCCAACCCCTCACTTGCTCTCATCCAGTGCCCTCTATCCTCCACACACACACACACACACACACACACACACACACACACACGCACACACGCACACACACACACACACACACACGCACACGCACACGCACACGCACACGCACACACACACACCTTATTATACCCTCTCTGACAAGGTGCTCCTATTGATGTTTGGGTGAGGCCGGCCCCCTGCCCCCCTCCGTCTGAACCTCAGCAGAGAGAGAGAGAGAGAGCTCCAGTAATTACCTGATGAATAAATAGAGAGACCCCAGCACTGTCAGAGACAGAGAGAAAGAGAGAAAGAGAGAGAGAGAGAGAGAGAGAGAGAGAGAGAGAGAGAGAGAGAGAGAGAGAGAGAGAGAGAGAGAGAGAGAGAGAGAGAGAGAGAGAGAGAGAGAAATCAGGTCAGAGTTAGATTATAAGCCTTAATGATGATGCTGAGGGGAGGCCAATTTTATAGTGCAGTCAGGAACTCACGCGCACACATCGTTGGTGTGGGGGTGGGGGGGGGGGGGGGGGGGGGGGCGGTTAATGTGTTGCATTTTGGATTTGGACTGACTCATCGTACATCGTTCTTTGTCTTGAGGTTTTCAATAATAACCAATGCAGGGGTGTAAAAAGTACCCAGAAATGATACTTAAGTGAAAGTATGGGTATACCGTCTCAAAATCGTACTCAAGTAAAAGTCAGAGTATCTGGCTAAAAACACACTTGAGTAAAAGTAAAAAAGTTTCTACTTTTAAATGTACTTAAGTACTAAAAAGTCAAAGTAAAAACTTTTTTCCTGACTGTCTATTCTCCTGATAGCAGGTGTTTAATCAAAGATCCCCACTTTCTAGTCTTGCACAAGGACCAATCAGCATGGGTATGGGCGGGTTCATTTTCCATTGATGGAGATTTGATTGGCTGTTTTTAAATAAAGTGCGGCCGCAGGATTAACAACGTTAACGTTAATTCGGCCAGAGAAACAAATACACTAATTAAAATAGTTGGACCTGTGAGATTTGTACGTTGTACTTTGTAGGTCTGCATTTTAAATGTAAGGAGTAAAAAGTATGTTTTCTTTTCTCTGAAATGTAACGGAGTAAAAGTACAAAGTATAGAAACCTAATAATACTTGAGTAAAGTACAAATCCCCCCCAAAAAAACAGTACTTAACGTATTGTAACGAAGTACAATTACTCAAGTACTTTACACCCCTGGATAAGAGAGAGAGACGGGAGACGACAGATACAGGCCGTGCTGATTACAGCCGCTGTGCCGGGAGGACGCCGGGCGGGAGACCAGTACCACCACACCAACAACAACGCCTAACATTCCCCCATAGTGGACCAGTACCACCACCACACCAACAACGCCTAACATTCCCCCATAGTGGACCAGTACCACCACCACACCAACAGTACCGAACATTCCCCCATAGCGCGCCGACTCACTCCCTCTAACCGGACGTCAGTGTTCTGTGTGGTTGGTTTTGGGAGGAGGTCTCTCAGGTAAGGGGGAGAGGCGGTGGTGGTTACTAAGGGTGGGAATCGCCAGAGACCATTTTATTTTTTTATTTATCAAATTCTTATTTAAATTTTTTTAAACTGCAAAGTAAAACTGTCAACATGTTTTATCTAATGAAATAAAGTTCAGTCTGTTCATCTCACTTCAATAATTTTTATTGCAGAACATGGTATTTTCTCAAGCAGACAGATGTCAACACTGTAATCTGTGTTGCATGTACCTGACAAACTGAACTGTTTGTATTACAGTCATATTCCGACTTAACTGAATGCACACGTGTGTGTGTGTGTGTGTGTGTGTGGACTACTGTACTATTACAGGTATTGAAATGAACAATGCAACTTCCTTATACAAAAAAAAATATATATATTATTTTTTATGAATAATTAAAAGGTGATACTTGGCGTCCCTGTATCGATACAGTATCGCCACGCAAAGTATCGCGATACTACTACGTATCGATTTCCCCCCCCACCCCTAGTGGTTCCTCCCCAGTGTGTGGCAAGCTCTAGACGGTGCTCCGGTGGCTCCTCTGTGTCTCTGGGCGGGTAAAGACTGTGTGATCTCTCTTGGTGACCTGCTGGTAGGGATGTGATGGATGAGGTTTTTTCGCCGGATAGCGGGGGGTCTCGGTGTCACGATTATGGTACTAAACCAGCCTCCCCCGGGGGTGTGCTTGTGCTTCAGTGGAGGGTGGGGGGGGGTACTGGTGGATGAAATGGATGACCCAGTGCTGTTATTAGTAAGCCATTTATAAGCAATTTGTCATCATCACTATCAATCATCCTTGGCCAAATACATTCTGAGGAATGAGTGCATGTGTGTGGATGTGTGTGATGTGTGTGGATGTTCATATGTATGTATGTATGTATGTATGTATGTATGTATGTATGTATGTATGTATGTATGTATGTATGTATGTATGTATGTATGTATGTATGTATGTATGTATGTATGTATGTATGTATGTATGTGCGTGCGTGCGTGCGTGCGTGCGTGCGTGCGTGCGTGCGTGCGTGCGTGTGTGCGTGCGTGTGTGTGTGTGCGTGTGTATGTATGTATTTTATAAACCCATAACTCTCAAACTACATTGGATAATTATCTTCTAGAATCTAGAGGAAATGGAAGTTTATGCTAAATATATACATTACATTTTGTCCAAGGTTTGGTTTAATTAGATTACACTTGATTCATTTGGATACTAAATATGATCTGATTAATCGCATGATTGTCGATAGTTAACTCACGATTAATCGCAAATTAATCGCATATTTTTTATCTCTTCTAAATCTACCTTAAACAGATATTTTTCAAGTTTTAATACTTTTATCAACAAATCATTGCTGTATGCAGCCATTTAACACAAAATGATGACCCTCACGCATTGCAAATTTGCATCAAATTCAAAACAGCGTGATGCACAAAATAACTTAAAAGAAAATGATCATTTAAAACAATGAATAAAGTGTGCATGAAATAATAGGGGAAAGAAAACGTTAGGAACTTGTTACATTCACCCACACAAGGGCTGAGGACTCACCCCCCCCTCTCTCTCTCACACACACACACTTTGAGTCAGAAACAAACATAGTATCAATGAGAGTATCAATAATTTTTTTTTTTTATGTTTTATTTTATTTTTATAAAAACATTAATCGTGCGTTAAAAAATGATTGTGGTCGTTAATAGAATTGTGCGTTAACACGTTAACCCTTTCACTGCCGCACTACCATAAGGTTAACCCTTTCAGTGCGACAATACAGAAGGTTAACGGTCTGTAGTGTGATAGTAAAGGGTTAACCTTCTGTAGTGTGGTAGTGAAAGGGTTAAAATCACGTTAACTTTTACAGCCTTAGTTTATATATATATATATATTTAAGGTCAAGGACAAGGTCAACTTTATTCATATGGCACATTTAAAAACAACCGAAGTTGCACCAAAGTGCTTTACGATAGAAAAGCAGAGGAATACAAAAAATACTAAATACAGTAATACACAAAATCAAACGCTATACAATACATTAAAGGCCAACTTGCAGGTTGTATTTTTGTTCAATAAACAATGTGACTAGGGCAACGGTGACTTTCATGAAGAGGGGGGAAAAAATTATCGAAATTGACCCAGTTTTAGCGTTTTTATCAAACATTTTGTCGACCAAACCACAACCTCCACGCACATGCATATTTTAATCCATGGTTTCATAGCGTGCGTGTGTCATCTCAATGATGATGTCACACTGGGTACAGGGCAGCAGGGGCTCTGAGACTCACAGGCAGACGTCAGGAAGCAGAGAGCCTTCTTGTTACTACTAGCCGAGGAGCTAGTCTCTGTTTCACCTAACACTATTGCTCCGTGATCATAGCCATTCATCTCTAAAGCTAACCACTATTTGTAGAAGCCACAACCACGTTACCATATTTGTAATAATGTAAATCATTGTGTCGTTGTACATATTGTGTATATAACGTTAGTAGCTAGCTAAGTTAGCTAATGTAGCTTAGCTTAGCTTGGTAGCCAGAATTCTCGAAACTCATAACAATGCCCGATTTAAAATGGTTCTCTCCTCTTTGTATACCTTTGTCCTCACAAGTATACTGCCAGGGAACTTATGGACACGACAATAGTAGTAGTTATAAGGTGTTTGAGCTTGTAACGTTAGTTAGCTCATAGCTATCGTGACTGATGCACCGAGTGGGTCTGCGTCTATTCGAATCCCAACCGGTTCATGCTTATCAACATCGAATCCCAACCGGTTCATGCTTATCAACATGCCGTGACGCATAGCTTGCTAGCCGGCATGAATGCCCGATTTAAAATGGTTCTCTCCTCTTTGTATACCTTTGTCCTCACAAGTATTCTGCCAAGGACACGACAATAGTAGTAGTTATAAGGTGTTTGAGCTTGTAACGTTAGTTAGCTCATAGCTATCGTGACTGATGCACCGAGTGGTGCTAAAGGGGCTACTATCGTATCAACATGCCGGGACGTGTAGCTTGCTAGCCGGCATGATGCGTGTGCAGTGCTTTGCCCCACAGGTCTGAGAAGAGGACCTGCACATTTTACTGGTTCCCCAAACTCCTCTACATGCCCCGATCTAAAATGGTTCACGAAAGTAGCCATAATGCTAACGTTAGCGGGGTAAAGTTAGCCAGAGCCATTAGCCAGTAGTACTCTGACCCGGACGGGCATAAGTTGCCTCGAGTGACGTCACGGCCGTGCTAGCATCTGATAAGCTTTTTTGATTCGTGCGTGCATGTTATTCGTGCGTGGACCGTTTTAACCCTTTCTGAGTGGCATTTCCGGCGTCAAATGGAAAAAAATAAATAATGAAATTAGATACTGTTATGTACCAGGAGCTGATCACTTCTGTGTCACTGTGCAGGCAGGCCTGAGTACTCCTGTGTCACGGGGCATGCAGGTGAGGGCTGCCAATTAGCCAATTAGTGCTGATTGGTTACCTGCTGGGAGCTTTAAAGGCAGACCTAGTAACACACATGCAGTGTCTGTGCTTAGAAGAAGAGCTGTCAGGTTCTTCCAGTCCTTGTCCGTTGGGTTTACCTTAGTACTTTAGTTTACATTTATATTAATAGTTCCTTGAGATAGTAGCACTTCGAGTTAGAGCACAGGGTTTTGGTGTTGGTTTGCACATAGGTTGCGTGCCCATGAGCCAGGGTCGTAACAGTTGGGCGCTCGTCCGGGATATTTACCCCTAGAAATTGTTTGGTGGTTTTTTTTTTGTGTAACACGGGGTGTCATGGTATTATGGTTTGGGTGGTGTTCGTTACATATGGTGTAACGTGGGGGCTGAGCCATTTCATCAAACAGGTGAGTATGCCGTATTTGTTTGTAATTTGATGTGACTACTTATGCTGTTAAAATATATAGTTTAGTGGGCACCACATGTAGATAGGGACATTATTTTCTGTTGTTGGTTAGCGTCCTGTGCACCACGTACTCCTGGGGCAGTCAGGGAAGGGATTAGCACCATCTGCTTGTCTGGTACCGTATCATGTACTGGACGGGTGGATGGTCAAGTATGATCTTTGACTGGTAGCAGGTGTGGTTGAAGATGGTTAGGTCTACAGGGCATTAGTTTAAGGGTAGGTAGATTAGGGCGGCCAGAAAACACAGGTAGTGTGGTAGGGCTTGATTTAGTGTTTCTTAGGGTAGACATGTGGTGGGCCGGTTTTGACTGCAGTTTAGACGTAGAAGCATATGTAGTCACATCAGGTTAGAATGCGCACCTGTTTGGGATTGTTTGTTGGATTTATTTTGTTTGTTTGAGTGTTTGGTGAGCATACCTGGTAGCACCTAACACCCTGCGTGTATGACACGTCTATTTAGGGTGTGTGTGTTTTTTTTATTTTTATTTTTGCAACCTAGAAAGGTGCGCTCCGTAGAGCTCACATTTCCACCGCGTTCCCTTCTGGTTGTTATTATTGGCATTTAGCATTCTTCAGTGGTTCTTCAGTGGTTCTTCATGGTTCTTCAGTGGTTCTTCGTCGTTCTTCAGTGGTTCGTTGGGGGGGTCTTTGTGGTTCGTTAGTGGTTCTTTGTGACTGTGAGGTAGGGTGTGTAGCTTGGGGTGGCTGGTTCAGTGACAATGGCTTCCATCAGGGACTTTGTTGATCGCCCGTCTCATGACTTGTTAGAGAAGTTTTCCAAAGAACAACTGCTAGAACTTGCTGTACACTACAGGGTGGAGCTTTCTGCAGGGGAGAAACGTTTTGAAGCTGTCTGCCTTGAGTGCGTTAAGGGTGTTACTCGTTAGGGAGCAGGTGCTTGAGGAGAGGGTGGAGGAGCCTCTTTCGTCTGGCGCGTCTCCGCTATTACCTGGTGTAGAGGGTGAGTGGAGGATAAGGGAGTTGGAGTTTAAGGAAAGGCAGCTAGAGCGAGAGCGTGAGGAGAGGAGAGAGGAGCGTGAGCTTAAAGAGAGGAAAGAGGAGCGTGAGTTTAAGGAGAAACAAATGTTGTTGGAGCACGAGCGTGCACAGAAGGAGCTTGAATATAAGCATGCTGCCTTGCAGGCGGGCGCTCTGCATCCAGAGTCACGTTCAGGTTTTGATGTAGGCAGGAATATTAGGATGGTACCTCCATTTTTTGAGAAAGACGTGGAAAGATATTTTCCCCTTTTTGAACGGGTGGCAACCACATTGAAGTGGCCTGATACCGCCTGGACACTGCTGCTGCTGCAATGTGTTTTAGTTGGTAGGGCACAAGAAGCCTACACTGCTCTGTCCCTTGAACAAAGCGCTGATTATGAGCTGGTTAAAGCTTCCATTTTGAGGGCTTATGAGTTGGTCCCCGAGGCCTATCTTCAGCGTTTTAGAGGTTATCGCAGGTCGGAGGGGCAGTCTTATGTTGAATTTGGAAGGGAGAAGGAGAACCTGTTTGACAGGTGGTGCACTTCTCAGAAGGCAGAGTCAAGAGAGCAGCTTAGGCAGTTGATTCTCCTAGAGGAATTTAAAAGATGTGTTCCTGTTACTGTTTCCACACATCTAAATGAGCGTAAGGTATCGAAGATAGGCGACGCCGCTGTCTTCGCTGATGAGTTTGTGTTGACACACAAGTCCGTGTTTTTGGAGGACTACCGTGTTGAGTCCGGGGATAGGCGTCCTGTTCAGGGGGGCCGTTTCCCAAAACCTGTGTCTGCTGGTCAGTTAACTTCACCTCCTAGGCGGGGTGGTTCTGCTGGTGCATTCCCAGAAGGGATTATCTGTTTCTACTGTAAAGAACCTGGTCATATCGTTGCTGGGTGCCCGGTGCTTGAGCAGAAAAATGTCAGAACCGTGGCTCTGGTAGAAACCATATGCAGAACGCCTATGCCAACGTTAGATGGGGATGGGGGAAGTATCAAACGTGTGGACAAAGAGCTCGAGGGTCCCTCAAGGTTTATGATGAATGGATTTGTTTCCCTGACTAATGCACTAGAGTCCAAACAGGCTATAACAATTTGGAGAGATACCGGTGCTTTTCAGTCCCTCATTCTGGAGGGGGTTTTGCCGTTTTCAGAAAACTCTTCTTTGCATTCCGGTGTCGTTGTTCGGGGCTTTGGGGGTGGATTTGTGGATGCACCTTTGCATGAGGTCACGCTCAATTCTCCCTTAGTATCAGGCAATGTTGTTGTGGGGGCATGTTCTCACATTCCCATAAAGGGGGTGTCCTTCATTCTAGTGAATGATTTGGCTGGTGACAAAGTGTTGGCTACTCCGGTTGTAACTCCCATTCCTGTGGTTTCTGAGGTCCCTAATGAGCTGGCACAGAAACATCCAGGAGTGTTTCCTGTGTGTGCTGTGGCTCGGGAAATGTCAAAGGACAAAAGTGATGTTGTTGACACTTCGACTTGGGACATTACACTTAGTGACACATTCTTTGTTGAATTAAAATGTGTACCTGTTGAGAATTTTGGAAAGCACACTGTGGATCTACCTCTGCATAATGATTCTCTTGATTGTGGCTTTGTGTTAGGCCCGGTGGTGAAACCAGAGTTGACATGCGTGCCGGAGAAGCATGTGGCAGGAGATGGTACGGCAGCGCAGTGTCTCAGGGTCTTCCCAGCCTGTATGGTGGCTGAGGCCACGAACGAATTGGAGGAGGAGTGTGGGAAGGATGCTATGAGAGGTGCTGTTGTTTCATGTGACACCGTTCTAGTTGGAGAGGCTACTAAGCCTGACTTAGGCTGCCAGCCTTCCCACAGTAGCTCTATTGTCCCTAATGTTTCACTTGTGGGCAGGGATGGTCTCAGTATGTCAGTTGATGATTCTGACATTGATCCACATGTCCAAACTGATTCTCTGCCATGCACTAGGTGTGATGGTCAACCTAGTTACCTGTATCCTGTGGGGCAGGAGCCGCCTTCGCAACCTGGTCTGTTGAGTGGCAGCCATTTTGATTTTGATCAGGACAATGTTATTTTGGGTAACGCCATTTTAGATGGTGTTCCAGACGTTTTTCTGACTGTCGTACTGCCATGTTCCAGGTACGGTGGGGCTGTACCTGAGGCGGTACATCCTACTCTGGATGTTCACGGCTTGCAGTATCCTGGACTGCCAGTGCCAGGTGGGATGGATATGGGCGCGGTGGTGGTATCAGTGATCTATGGTTTTTGTTTTGCTGTGTTCTGTTCTGTTGAGCGCAGTTCTCAGGTTGATTTTGGTTTGCAGTCTATTTTTGACAGGTCGGTATCGGTGGAGGGGCCTGTTGAAAGGGAGCATACAAAACGGTTGGTGGTCGTGTTCGACAGGGGCCGACCCGCTATCGCTGTTGTGGTAGTGGCCCTGACAACTAATGGGTCACAGTGGGTTTTTTTGTTTTTGTTTATGGGTTGTTGTGTGGTGGTTGCCTCTGGGGCAACCAGTTTGGTGGGGGAGGTGTTATGTACCAGGAGCTGATCACTTCTGTGTCACTGTGCAGGCAGGCCTGAGTACTCCTGTGTCACAGGGCATGCAGGTGAGGGCTGCCAATTAGCCAATTAGTGCTGATTGGTTACCTGCTGGGAGCTTTAAAGGCAGACCTAGTAACACACATGCAGTGTCTGTGCTTAGAAGAAGAGCTGTCAGGTTCTTCCAGTCCTTGTCCGTTGGGTTTACCTTAGTACTTTAGTTTACATTTATATTAATAGTTCCTTGAGATAGTAGCACTTCGAGTTAGAGCACAGGGTTTTGGTGTTGGTTTGCACATAGGTTGCGTGCCCATGAGCCAGGGTCGTAACAGATACCAATGATGTAAACTACCCATAATTGAAGAGTAGGGTTTAACCTGCAAGTTGGGCTTTAAAACAATCACGACACGACCGGGGATGTATGGCTTACCAAGCCTCAAAAAACACCAACACACATACACACACATTCTTCTTGAGTAATAATTTCAAATGGATGTGATGCATCATTCTCATCATCACCCCCTTCCTCTTCTCCAGGAGCTGGAGATCCAGGCCAGAGCCCACGGCCTCCCCAACATGGTCTCGTCCCTGGGGACGGGGACGGGGGAGCTGTCTCCCCACCTCCTCAAACAGCAGCAGCAGCAGCAGCAGCAGGATCCCCAGACGCAGCAGCAGCAGCCCCCTCTGTACCAGGAGGAGCTGAACGACGACTACCTCCAACAGACGACCACCGGGGGCGCCGCCATGCCTCCTCTCGCGGCCTCCTCCTCTTCCTCCGATGACCACGCGGTCGGCGCCGACGGCTCCGGCACCGCGTTCTCCGACCCGCTCTCCCACTTCACGGACTTCTTCAGCGCGACGCTCAAGGACGAGCACCGGCTCGACGAGATCCTGATGGACGACCCGCTCTCGCCGTTCGGCGCTGACCCGCTCCTGTCGGCCGCCTCGCCCGGCGACGCCGCCTCCAAGGACAGCAGTTTCAGCTCCGGGGAGGACGACGAGCTATGATGCGTGACACCCGCCCCCCCCCCCCCCCCTTCCCTCCCTCCCTCCTTCCCTCCCTCCCTCCCTCCCTCCCTCCCTCCCTCCCTCCCTCCCTCCCTCCCTCCCTCCCTCTCTCTCCCCACAGGCCTCCTCTGTTGTTGTGACCACTGAAAGTGTTAAAGGGCATATACACAGAGATAGTTTGAGTGGCGGCTCAGGGCGTATGGTAGCGAACGCACGCAAGGGGCGGCTCTACTGCGAGGTTCTGTTTCTAGTCCAACGGCCCTGATGGAGCTCTCAAACGGCCGACTGTATATAAGTATATATAGACCTTGTTGATCAGGCGGCTGTTAGTGCTTGACTGACTGTAGCAAAAGGCTGCACTCCCTATTAGCTCTCCAAAGGCAGAGCTGGGGTTGGGGGGGGGTGACCAAAAAAAAACGGATCTCCCTCCCCCCTTCTGTTCATTTCAGAACTTTGGTACAGAGAGCCCGACCCGGTCTCTCTGCCTCCTGGATATAGAGCGCACATGGAAGCAGACTCACAGAGAAAAAAAACTAAAAAAGGGAGACGTTTATCGGTCCACACGTAAAACTGATCAATGACAATGTCCACTGCTGTTTGGCTAGCACTGTGGTGGCTGTACACTGTACAAAAGAAAAGAAAAAATAACTGTGGTAGCTGTGTACACTGTAAGAAAACAAACACATTTACTTGCCAACTTGCCAAGTGTCCTTTATCAAAAGTGAAGATAGTGTTTTTTTTGTAATGGCTTTTTTAAACCATTCCAGTGGAGATGGTGGTTTTGCAAAGTGCCTTATTCAAAGCTGGTAACATGCGTTTTTTTGTCTTAAACACAAAAGAAAATGTAACTGAATGCCTAACACGTCCCTCGTCTGTGTCTTTGAAATGTCTTTTTTTACCGTTTATGTATTTATGTGTTTTAATCCATGTATTCATACAAAGTTATATATTATTATTATCTAACATGTTATCTTTTTTATTATTACTGGGGGTGGGGAAAGCATAATAAAAACCCCTTTTTTGATAGAAAATCTGATGGCTTCTTGTTGTTAAATCACCAAAGAAGACATCTCCCACACACACACAATCACACAATCACACAATCCCACACACACACACACACAATCACACACACGCATGCACGCACGCACGCACGCACGCACGCACGCACGCACGCACGCACGCACACACACACACACACACACACACACACACACACACACACACACACACACCAAAGGTTTTTCTCATATATACACAATAACAGAGAAAAAACACAATTCACGTCCCATGCTCTCAGTTACAATTCACACTGGGAAACGGGACACGTGCAAATAGAGTGAATTGAATGAATTGTCGTAACAAGTGACTTCAAGCGTTGTTAAAGGGGCACTTCACCAAAAAACAATGCTGATTTATTTTGCACATAATCTCACATACATCCAAAAATCCAAAACAGTTTTGCACACATTCTTTTAGTTTGACAGCTATTGGGAGTAAATTAGTTTGAATATGGCCACCTGTGATGTCATCTGGGACATTGAATCCTTGTGTTGTGTTAATTACAGCGCAATGCAATGATAAGATAGCAGTCCCTATAATATAGGGTTTTGCTATGCATCTACATCATTTAATGGAGCTGTAATTAACACAACACAAGGATTTAATGTTTGAAACTCACATTTTTGGATGTGTGACTGTGAGATTATGTTCAAAATAAATCAGCATTGTTTTTTGGTGCCCCTGTACCATAAAGTCATTAGAGGCATATTATGAGTGGATTATGACCAAGGCACAACATCATATCTTATAATACCTGCTGCAAGGTAGTGTACAGCGTTATTCTTTACAATCTCATAACACACAGCCATGCCAAATTTGTGATGCATTATAATAAATGTCATAAAGGGGCACTGAAAAACCACGATGATTTATTCTGCACATAATCTCACACATTATGCCCAAAACTAGATCAATAACGGTCAATAACTGTCGTGCACACGTTCATTTATTGTGACAGTTATTGAGAGTTATTGAGCTTGAATATGTCCCCCGGTGACCGAATCATTGTGTTAATTACAGCTCAATGTCGCTATTTTTTTCCATCTACATAATTTCATTGAGCTTTAATTAACACAATGCAAGGATTCAGTGTCGTCCGGTGACATCACCGGTGGACGTATTCGAACTCGACTCTCAAAGTAACTGTCAAACTAAAGAAAAATGAACGTGTGCAAAACAAGTTAGTTATTATGGGATATGTGCAAAATAAATCAGCACTGTTTTTTGATGAGTTGTCCCACGATGCATGCAGTATATTGTGATGTTGGATAACATTCAGAGTGCGTTCATTACTCATCAATGAATACATTGTGCTTGTGAAAGAACCGGGTCATAATGCATTCATGACACTTACTAGAATGGTGTTCTGCTGGGAGAGATGGGTCAACCAACTCTAATAATAATAATAATAATAATAATAATAATAATAATAATAATAATAATAATAATAATAATAATAATAATAATAATAATAATAATAATAATAATAATAATAATAATAATAATAATAAATTGGATTTATAGAGAGAAGCACCTCTCAGACTCAAGGACACTTTACAAAGGGAGAAGCTATATAAAAGAGAGGGTAAAAAAAAAAAAAAATATATATATATATATATATATATATATATATATATATATATATATATATATATAGTAACAACAGGAAAAATAAAACAAATAAAAATTTTTTTTAAAGGAAGCAAGGTGCTGTCCAATTGGACGAACAGTAGCGGAAAAATAAACAAAAACAAAAACAACGGGATCGGTAGCTTAAAGGAAAACTCCAACATTTTGGGAAATTAGCTTATTTAACATCTTCCCTGGAGTTAGACAAGAAGATACATACCTTTTTTGTCTCTGTGCGTGGATTTAGCTTTGGGAACAGTTGCTCTGTTAGCGTAGCTTAGCTTCATTACTGGAAGTGGGGGGGTGCAATAGCCTGTCGTTCCCTTACAGTGTCCTACAGTCACCAAATACACTCCAAATACAACTCCAAAACGTTCATGTAAACATGTTGTGACCTGTGTATTTACCACGTGGAGAAATAAAAAATAATTGAATTAGACAATTACGTTTTCTAAGCAAATATACTCTGAACTATTTTTTGCCTAAGCACTCGTCTCTGCGCGCAGTCAGTGATTTCTACGTGAAGCCGTGTTTGTGGACATTCTCATTCATTCATAGGATCCGAACCGATTGAAGTTTATGGACCATGACTTAAAACCCTCTTACCTTGACGATTAAAAGCCTCCCCAATTTAGAAAACAAAAATCCAATGGCTGGTATTGATAATATAATACTAACTACTGCACGTAGCTAACCGGAGCTAACACAGAACCGGATAATAATATAATGACTTCCTTTCTGGGAAGTGCAACGTTTATAGCAGCGGAAAACGTTTATTTTGTACATTATCTAACGTTAACACGAACCTAAACTAATGTTACAACTAACCTAAAGTTAGTTTAGGTTCGTGTTAACGTTAGATAATGTACAAAATAAATGTTTTCCGCTGCTATAAACGTTGCACTTTTATTTTGAAATTTTTGAAAAAAAAATTCAATTATTTTTTATTTCTCTACGTGGTAAATACACATGTCACAACATGTTTACATGAACGTTTTGGAGTTGTATTTGGAGTGTATTTGGTGACTGTAGGACACTTTAAGGGAACGTCAGGCTATTGCACCCCCCCACTTCCAGTGATGAAGCTAAGCTACGCTAACGGAGCGACTGTTCCCAAAGCTAAATGCACGCACAGAGACAAAAAAGGTATGTATCTTCTTGTCTAACTCCTTAAAGATGTTAAATAAGCTAATTTCCCAAAATGTTGGAGTTTTCCTTTAAAAGAAAAGAGTCAGGGGGGAAGGGGGTGGGCTACTTGGGAGCAGGGCCGTGTTGCGCGAAGGCAAGTGTGAACAGGTGTGTTTTTAGGCGGGTTTTGAAGAGGTTGATGGTGTCAGAGCCTCGGATGGAGGGGGAGAGGGAGTTCCACAGCCTGGGAGGCAGCTGCGGAGAAAGCTCGGTCTCCCAGTGTGGAACGCCTGGTGCAGGGGATGGTGAGGAGGTCGGAGTTAGAGGAGCGGAGGCCTCGTGCTGGAGTGTAGGGGTGGAGTAGGTCGGTCAGGTAGGAAGGGATCAACCCGTGCAAGGATTTGTAGGTGAGGAGGAGAATCTTGTAGGGGATTCGGTAGTTGATGGGGAGCCAGTGGAGTTTTTGCAGGGTGGGGGTGATGTGCTCCATCTCGAAAGTCATGGAAAAAATAGTATACGAACAGGTCGAAAAGTACCTCGCGGAAGAAAATCGAATCTACGAATTCCAATCTGGCTTCAGAACATCCCACTCCACTGACACATGCCTTCTCTATTTAAACGACCACATCAAACAAGAGGTGGACGCGGGCAAATACTGCGGCATGGTCATGCTGGACCTACAAAAGGCCTTCGACACTGTCAATCACACCATTCTGATTGACAAGCTAAAAGCAATTGGTTTGATAGTCTATCAGTGAGCTGGATGCAATCCTACCTGGAGGGGAGAGAACAGATGGTGGAGGTAAACGGTACCCTACCCCCCCCCCCCTCCCAGGTGAGCTGTGGTGTTCAAGTTCAAGTTCTTTAATAGTTGTCATACAGAAGTACAGAATACTTTCATACAAAATGCTTCTTACTGTTTCGCTCCAGAGACTGTGCTAGACAAGATAGTATCAAATAACATAATAACATAATATAGCATGAATTTAGAAGAAGAAAATGAGGTCACAGTTGTTCGGTATAGACATATGTACAATGTTCTGAGTTACCATATAATATACAATACACAATACTATGCAGTGTACTAATGTACAGTACTATCTAGTGCAAAGCAGAAATGGGATGAGGTACAATTTTAGGTTCCACAAGGAAGCATACTAGGACCGCTACTGTTCTTAATTTATGCAAATGACATGTCGTCAGCCTGTGACTGCAACTTGTTCCTGTTTGCAGACAACTCAGCCCTGCTGGTCTCTGACAAGAACAAGCTACAGGTTGAAAAAGCCCTCAGCTCAGAACTAGGCAAAATCTGCATATGGCTCGCTGATAACAAACTATCATTACACATGGGCAAAACAGAGTCCTTTCTCTTCGGTTCAAATAACAAACTCAGCAAGACCGACGGCTTCTCAGTTACAGTGGGTGACAATATTGTCACAAGGAAAGAAGAAATTACCTACCTGGGTTCCATCCTAGAGGCAAATCTTTCCTGTGACAAATGGCATCCAATGTAATAAAAAAAGTCAACCAACGAACTTGATTCTTGTACCGGATCTCCTCTCTGGTAAACAAGAATACCCTGAAGACTCTGGCAGGAGCACTCATTCAAGGGTACTACGACTATGCTTGCACCTCATGGTACCAAAGCACCTCAAAGGCGCTAAAAACAAAATTACAAACATCTCAAAACAAACTGGTCAGACTACTGCTTGACCTTACTCCTAAAACCCACCTCACCCCTGCCCACTTTGACAACCTAGGATGGCTTAGAGTAGACGACAGAGTACAGCAACTTGCAATGGGCCTGGTCTACAAGATACACTACACGACCAAGGTACCCATGTACATGTCAAAATACTTCCCAAAGGTCAGTGAATACCACGACCACAACACCAGAGGGAGCTCCACAAATCATGTTAAACCCAGATTCGTCTCAAACAAGGGACTAAACATGTTTCGCAATTATGCCACATCAATGTGGAACGCCCTACCCAAAGCTGTAAAGGAATGTGAATCACTACCCACTTTCAAAACCACTCTCAAAGAACACCTACGGGAGACTGCAATTCGAAACTGGCCCCTGTAAATGTCCTAACCCAACCCCCTCCAATGTACAGTAAATTACCAAGTATGGTTTTGTCAATATTCCAATGTACAGTTTTGCTTGTACAGTTGTACAGTGTTCCCCCCCCCTCCCACCCCACCCACCTGCAATGTACAGTCCCCCACCCCACCTACCCAACCTCCTCCAATGTACAGTTTTTACAACAAATGTATATACTCTCTTTTCTGGACTCTTTGTACCACAAACAGTACTGTATTTGCAAATCTGGTATGTCATAAATGTATAGATGTAGCAGTACTGTCTATCTGTATGTCGTGTATGTCTATATGTTATGATGAATTGAAAATGGGGGACCCTGATGTAAACAAGACGAAAGTCTTTCTCTGGTCTGCATCCCCTTAACAATTGTGTGTATTGAGCTGTAGTGTACTGTAGGCTAACCATTCTGCAATCTGTTAATAAAGTTTTCAATCAATCAATCAATGCTGCCAGGATTTGGTGCGCGTGAGGACCCTCGCAGCTGAGTTTTGGACGTACTGTAAGCGATCCAGAACCTTCTTGGAGGCACCAAGAAGGATTCCGTTACAGTAGTCGAGGCGGGAAGTGATGAAGGCATGAATGAGTGTTTCTGCTGAGGTGTCGGAGAGTGAGGGGCGGAGGCGGGAAATGGTTCTGAAGTGGAATAAGGTGGACCTGGTGACAGACTTGACGTGAGGGTGAAATGAGCTGCCTTGTGTGTTTCATTGGCAATGAAGATGATAGGTGTATGCTGCTGTTACTGCCCAGAGAATTGTAACCAGAGCCCAGAGTTGGTCATATTCTGTCTCTAGACTTTTGGGGGCCTGAGGCCAAAAATATAATTTGGGGGCCCTTTCGTTTCACCTTAAATCAGATCTCCGCACCGGAAGATTACAGCCATCTTGACATGTTACCGTTTGGTTGAAATTATATTTGATATGATGATTGACGTTTACAGGGGCACTCTGATTGGTCGGTTAAAATTATACAGAATTTGACCTGATGATTGACGTTTCAAAGAGCATCCCTGATGGGCTGACTGACCTCCCTACGACCAATTAAATAACTAAGAGGGCCTTGATAAAAATAATTACACTACTAATTCAGTAGTCATTTTATTGGTTGGGGGCCCTACGTTCCTAAGTACAGTGCCTGATCTGCCTAGTGGGCAGAACAGCCCTGATACTTTGTATGCCTAAGTGTAGCCTAACCTAATCTACTGACTTAACAATGTGTCATGAATGTGCTGTATGACCTGGTTTCACATCCATTCGATGAGTAACAAATGCGTTTTTTAACATCCAATTAATTTAACATTAAAAAAAAATCTACTTGTCTAATACGCTCCAAAATCACGCCTCACAAAAAAACTTCAAGAAACCCCGTCACCATTAAGTGTGTGGACAATACCGGTAAGCTATAGCTAGCTATCACAGCTATCACCCAGGGGACTGGGATGGCCTTCAGCTGCCTGTAAAACGTCTCCCAGTGGAACGCCGGGTCACAGGGCGTCTGATTGGAAATGAGAGGAGAGGAAGGGAATGAGATAATAAAGAGGCATGGAGGTAATGACACTGATGAGCCAGCGGAGGGCTGATGAGCCCAGAGGAATCAGCTCTTGAGTATGTGAATAATATAGGGCGGAATTAAAGAGGTGTTCGTTTCTTCTGAGGTGGGTCAAATGAAGACAAATGTCCTGTTGGAGAGGATGAGGATATGTTGTTTTCCCCCCCGCTCCCAAATATCATCAATAAAAAAAGTTAGGCTTGGAAAAGAAGTTTGTTTGCCCCAAAAGGGATCAAAACCTTTCGCAGCGAAATGATCTGAAGTTTTGCGTTGAAGAAACATTCATCAACAGCAACTTTTTTTTTCTAATCTTCAAGTCATGCATTAATAATACAACAAACAGGCAAGGCCTGAGAGAGAGAGAAGGGGAAAAAAACACGTCAATGCTTCCCAATGGATATCCTATGTTCCTCATCAAAGACTCTGTAAATTAATGTTTTACAAAGCTTGTGTGTTTCTCCATAATGAAATCGAAAGATTCCTGCTTGCATCTCCTCTACGGCTGTAAAAAAAAATAAGATCGAACCAGCCAATCATTATGGAATATAGACACTCCAACTACAAAGTGTTGAGTGATGTTTACGGGTAATTGGCCAAAGCAATTATGGCAGGCATATTTTCGTTAAGGCGAGAGAGAGGGGAAAAAAACATGCAGGGGTCTGATGTGGAGGGGTTTTTGCGTGACTGAAATTACATTTTCACAAGGGCTCAATTTACATTTGGGTTTTAATGATTTTTATTTTCTTCTCTGCGTACCCTTTTCTCTATCATGGCTAAACTTGTGAAGTGTATACCCCAAATAGTCTAACGCTATAGAGCTAACGAGAGGCCGAGATTTAAAATACAATAATACCTGCCCAACAGAAGGAGATAGGATTTGCTTTTTAAGGAGCTACAGACAAATAAAAACAACTGAGTTAACGCTGCACTGTGTAGTTTTAGGATTAGACGTTTTTGCCTCTAAAACGTCAAAAAAGTGTACAATCCAGAACTGGATTAATAAAGTGTCCCAAGAGAGAAAGTGGAATACACATATAGAAATGATGTGTTGGGTTGTGGCGCTCCAACCCTCC
The DNA here is from genome assembly GCF_963971535.1 of Notolepis coatsorum. Lineage (NCBI taxonomy): Eukaryota > Metazoa > Chordata > Actinopteri > Aulopiformes > Paralepididae > Notolepis > Notolepis coatsorum. Next base: position 96,715,086 of record NC_140179.1, read on the forward strand.
CCCACCACATTTAACCCTTTCACTGCCACACGACAGAAGGTTAACCCTTTACTATCACACCGTCGGTTGTGTGATAGAAGTAAAGGGTTAACCTTCTGTCGTGTGGCAGTGAAAGGGTTAACATACAAAGAAGCATCTTCCAAGGTTAATGTTGGTTTCAAAAGGTTCTAAGCATTTATAACGAATGAGTCTAGAGAGGCTACATTACATTCTTCCCTAAAACCACACAAGTGGCGCTTTTGGCACGCGGACGTTCCTGGACTAATCTGGTTTTGGTGGAGTTTCTGCTCATGATCAAAGGCTATATCGTTGGGCGAGCGTTCAAGGCCCGGTTTACTCGTCCGCACCAAACGGCTGTGGTCGGATGAGGAAACGGATGACATCAGAACGAGGCACTTTCTTTATGTGGAACATCACAGTTCATCATGCAGGCCGCGGGCTGGGAGCGCTGTGAGAGTGTCTCCGGGGTGGACGGAGAAAACAGAGGAAGTATCCGATAACCCTGCGACGTTTAGAGACGTTTACCCCTCGCCGCTTTAACTTTTTCATTTGAAGATGTAAAACATATTTTTGCCTTGTTGTATTATATTCCACACCCCATTCTGTTGTATTCTCGCTCCCTCTGCCGGAGTCTGCCCTTTGTCCAACCTTCCCTCATAAGAGAGAGATTGTAGATTGTTACTCTAGAGGTGGAATATCTGCTAAAGCCATCTTTTTTCCATTCCTATTGTGCTCCTAGTGCATGCGCAGGCCGAGTGCATTCACTCGACGAATGAGCTCACCACCCTCTGATAGAGAGTTGTTACTTCTTTAGTGTTGTAGTGTCTCGTGTCAAACGGAAGGTGGCAGCAGTGGGCTGCGTTTGCTCGTCCACGGCGCTACATGAGCCTGCCAGTAATGTAACAGCAGTAGAGAACCACCACTGTGGAGCCAGAAAGATAAATCCAGGAACAATTTTCTGCCTGCACTTATGTATGCTGTTAATGTATCAACTGGATCATCTAAAATGGTGGCTCAACATACAACTTTCTCACACCGAAGAGGGAATTGGAATAGTTTTTTTTTATTATTATTATTGTTATTATTATTATTATTATTATTATTATTATTATTATTATTATTATTATTATTATTATTATTATTATTATTATTATTATTATTATTATTATTATTATTATTATTATTATTATTATTATTATTATTATTATTATTATTATTATTATTATTATTATTATTATTATTATTATTATTATTATTATTATTATTATTATTATTATTATTATTATTATTATTATTATTATTATTATTATTATTATTATCATCATTATTATTGTTGTTACAAAACTAGTACTTACACACATACTACACACATACTACACAACAGAGAGAGCCAGGACTCAGATCCAGGGTATTGATTGTATATATTGATTGATATGCGATCTTTGTCCAACACCTGGAGGCCTCCGGTGGCTCGCGACACTGGAAGGTGCACTATATGCCGTTTCCGGGGGGATGGAGATTTGTTCGTTTCAGTCAGAGCCTGCAATTCATTTTCAAAAACACATCGTCTGTACACGTAATTCAGTTATAGTTTCTCATGTCATCAACCAAATCCTTTTGGAGGCAGAGCGAAGCACGCATAGGTCTAGGACATGTTTGTAAACAGAATCCGGGGTCCTTGCCTTTGTAAACAACAACAACAACAACAGTGCAACGGCAGCTTTTCAGGCGGCAGCGTGCCAGGCAGCCCCCCCCCCCCCCCACTCTTCTCCGACTCTCCCAAACAACAACACACAGCACCTTTAAGGCCCCCTGCTGTAGGCCCCTATATCTCCCCGTATAGAGTGACAACTCTAAAGGAGCCGACTGATGTCGTGAACTCTCAGCGCGGGGCGTCGTTCTGTCACCAACACAACACTGTCACCCGCCACCTGACGCCTGCCGAGACCAACAACGAGGAGGAGGAGGAGAGGCCTGTCACCTGTACGGATGCCACAGCTGCCAGCCTGCGCCGCGCGCCGCACACTCACCTGCCGCCGGTTGCCATTGGCAACTCTTAATCACCTCCTCCTGCTTGGTGCGCGCGCGGTGACTCACTTTGGAGCATGACACACACACACACACACATGTACGGGCACGCGTGGTGCGCGTACGTGTCTGTGTGTGTGTGTGTGTGAGCGAGCTTGTGTGTGCGTTGTGCACGCCGGGCACATACACATTACACACACAAACAAGCGTAATCAAATGCACTTTGTGGGCAAACACAAACTCATATGGTGGTATGTGCTCACACACACACACACACACACACACACACACACACACACACACACACACACGCACGCACGCGCGCGCACGCACGCACGCACGCACGCACACACACACACACACACACACACACACACACACACACACACACACACGCACGCACGCACGCACGCACGCACGCACGCACGCACTCACACACACACACACACACACACACACACACACACACACACACACACACACACACACACACACACACACACACGCATACACACACACACACACACACACACACACACACACACACACACACACACACACACACACACACGCATACACACACACACACACACACACACACACACACACACACAGACAGACACATAGACAGACACATTCACACAACAGAGGCACATCCTCACCGCGTCTCGTTGCCAGCCACACATCAGCCCCATAATACCAGGATATGGTGGAGCAAAAAGAAATAAAAAAATAAAAACCCATCTAAAAAGGCCTCATCAAGATCTGGACTGTGACAAGGGCTTGTGCACAAATGAGGTGAGATTTTGAGTGGGAATAACAATATGACAGCAGGCACTGAGGCTCCAAACATCAAGTGTCATATCTATTTCCAGCGGTGACGCGCGGTGGAGAGCTGCCGCGCTGCGCGCGCGTGAGTGGAGAACGACGGCGTACTGTCGCCTCTCACTCAGTCGAACCCGCGTCCGGAGACGTGCGGCGCAGCAGACAGACAGACGCGGCTCCACGGTCATGGTGGACGTTAGTAATCAAGGCCTCCACGGGGTCAATCCATCCTCCAAACTATGGAGCCTTTGCTTTTTAAAGGAGGGGATTGTAAATAATAACCCAGATGTAGTATTGAACTCAAAACAAATAATAAAGCATCCCTCCTTTCGCTTGTGCCACACAGCGATGCATCGATTGATTGATTGATTGATTGAAAACTGTATTTAACAGATTGGAGAATGGGTACAATACAGTACGGCTCAATACAAAACAACTGCTAAGAGAGGATGCAGACCAGAGAAAGACATTTGTCTTGTTTACATCGGGGTCCACATCATCGGGGTTCACTATAATATGAATTGAAAATGGGGGACCCTGATGTAAACAAGACGCAAGTCTTTTTCTGGTCTGCATCCCCTTAACAATTGTGTGTATCGAGCCGTACTGTATTGTACCCATTCTGCAATCTGTTAAATAAAGTTTTCATTCATTCATTCATTCATTCAGTCATTCATTCATTCATTCATTCATTCATTCATTCATTCATTCATTCATTCATTCATTCATTCATTCATTCATTTATTCATTCAGTCAGTCCCCCATTTTCAATTCATCAGGATTCATTCATCAGCATCCCGTGATCCTTTGGGGTATTCCGTGTTTACGAGGTGACCACGCCCCGACCGGAGCTCCACAAACTCCCACGTCACTCGCCAGCGAGGCCCCTGTGTGCATTAACGATGGAACACAAGAGACGAGGGGGGGGGGGGGTAACACACACACACACACACACACACACACACACACACACACACACACACACACACACACACACACACACGTACACACACACACACACACACACACACACACACGCACACACACACACACACACACACACACACACACACACACACACACACACACACACACACACACACACACACACACACACACACACACACACACACACACTCACACACACACACACACACGCACACACACACGCACACACGCACACACGCAAACAGCTGGGGCCTTCGCGAATGCTATAAAATTAATGCGATTTCCAGAGTTTTTTATGAATCGAGCCAGATGCCCAAAAACATAACTTCAAACAAATTGACTTCCAATTATTGGCGCTGCGCGGCACCGCCGTGCCAGATGTGCAACAGATGGGGGGGCCGGGGCGACCGAGAGGTGTCTCAACCCCCGCGCTCCCCTTTTTATATCCCTCCACCGTTAAAGCATCGCCGAGCGGCCGCGGCCGCAGCGACGTATGTGTTTTAAATCACCATGCGGCCCTGGGCAGA
>NC_140179.1:96719613-96752113 GCF_963971535.1 Notolepis coatsorum
AATTGTTTCCCTTCTTGCCTGGCTACCACACACCCAAGAGTGAAACAACTTACACAAACTGGGCCATAGATTAGGTAGCAGTGCTCCTGGCTCCAAAAAGTACCGCTGACTGATTAATCAGCGCTAATTTGTCCTCCTGTGTGACATCACTGAACCGCTTGTTTAGGCTTGTTAATCTAAAGACTTCAAACCCTGGCCTAACGGCTAGCAGTACTACACATGGCATTTCACCCCCAGTGGCGAAATAACATTTCAGACATGTCAAATCCATACAAAGACTAGGACCAAAATATGTCCCTGTTAATAAATTATAAGTCCTTCATTCGACAGCCATCAGACTTTATAATGCATCACTGTGCCTCACTGCATCACTGAGCACAGGGTGACAGTACTATCTTCCTGGACTTTTACTTTTACAATTTTGTAAATTGTAACTTACTGTATAGTTCTGTATATTTGTACTCTATATTTATATTAGAATGTAACATAGGAAATTGTATTCTGAATGAATGAATGATGAATGAATGAATGGATGAATGAATGAATGAATGAATGAATGAATGAATGAATGAATGAATGAATGAATTGAATGAATGAATGAATGAATGAATGAATGAATGAATGAATGAATGAATGAAAACTTTATTTAACAGATTGCAGATGGGTACAATACAGTACGGCTCAATACACACAATTGTTAAGGGGATGCAGACCAGAGAAAGACGTTTGTCTTGTTTACATCAGGGTCCCCCATTTTTCAATTCATAGTGACATTTATGACATACTCAACATACATGACATTTATGGCATAGGGACATACAGGTATTTAGTACTGATACATTTGTGACATATATTACGATATTCAAATATACAGTACTGTTACCCATAGATCCTGACAGAGTATATACATATGTGGGGAGGGGGACTGTACATTAGGAGGGGGTGGGTTCTTATTTGTGACTTTTGTTTTTGTCTACCCAAATGTTTACTGTTTTACTGTGAGCGATTTGTAGTGCCAAAATTTCACTCTGGATGAATAAAGTATTTCTTATTCTATTCTATTCTATTATATTCTATAAGGATATTCCAAAATTACTTATATAAGTATAGGCCTAAGTGTAATCATTAACACACATGATAGCTCACAATTCCTCGTATCAATACCCACATGCCATTTCAGCCAGTTTCTAATTTACTTCATGCAGATACATAACATGATTACCTGCTATATAAAAGCAGACTCCATTATATCCCTGTGTTAAGCATTGGTTTAAAGTGCATTATGCATTATGTTGAAGTGTCGTTATAAAACAATGCAACTGAATGTTTACCCTAAAGGTTTTAGTCTCAACTCATACAGTATCAACCCACGGACATCTGACTTCATAGCAGCAAGAGGGATCATTATGTAAATGCTTTGCATGCGGGATATTATACAGTGTTGTGAGGGAATGTGAAGAAAAGTCCTTCCTGTCATACCTTGTTTAACCACAGGGGGCACTGATGTGATATATGTGTATGAGAGAAAAAAGAGAGAGAGAGAGAGAGAGAGAGAGAGAGAGAGAGAGAGAGAGAGAGAGAGAGAGAGAGAGAGAGAGGAGAGAGAGAGAGAGAGAGAGAGAGAGAGTGTGTGTGTGTGTGTGTGTCAGAGATGGAGGGAGAATGTGTGTGTCTGAGAGAGAGAGAGAGAGAGAGAGAGAGAGAGAGAGAGAGAGAGAGAGAGAGAGAGAGAGAAAGAGAAGGAGAGAGAGATGCAATGAGGCAAGGCTTGCAGGGATGAACAGAACACAGTTCTCTCACTCTCTCCCACCCTTTTCTTTTTCAATATCCCCCCCCCCCCTCCTCGTGAAATTTCATTTGGATTGTAAATGTTCAGTAATTTACCATCATAAATGTGTAATGGGCCCCTGAATCCAATGACATTGTGCTGGCTAATCAACTCATTTGAAAATGAATATAGATCCATTAAAAGAGAGCTCGGCGTTTCCCCCTTCATTGAGACTGGCGCCATGTCAAACACCAGGGCGCTTCTCTATAAGAGGGGGCCTTTTTTTTTCTGGGTCCACTTATCTGATTTATTTTTTTAAATACCGATGATGAATGACATTAAGTTCCCGATCTGTTTTGTCATTAGGATCTGATACGTAACAGTCTTGAAGCGGGGAGGGAGAGAGAGGCTCATTTAAAAAAAAGAAATTCGAAGGAAAGTTAATGACACTTTTGGAGGAAAAAAAAAAGAAAAAAGGAGGAAAAAAATTATAAAGCTTGAGAATAAAAATGTTCTCGTCCCTTGATATACGCTCGTTTAGAATCATCCGGACAACACACAGAAACACCGGCACCGGGATCACTACCGCGTCTTATCTGTGAGAGAGAGACAGGGCCTGAGGCGCTACCTGCAAACACCAAGTTCAACTCGTGGCTGCCAGGGTCCATATGAGTACGTTGAGAGTCTGTCTTTGTGTGTGTGTGTGTGTGTGTGTGTGTGTGTGTGTGTGTGTGTGTGTGTGTGTGTGTGTGTGTGTGTGTGTGTGTGTGTGTGTGTGTGTGTGTGTGTGTGTGTGTGTGTGTGTGTGTAGGTGTGTGTGTGTGTGTGTGTGTGTGTGTGTGTGTGTGTGTGTGTGTGTGTGTGTGTGTGTGTGTGTGTGTGTGTGTGTGTGTGTGTGTGTGTGTGTGTGTGTGTGTGTGTGTGTGTGTGTGTGTGTGTGTGTGTGACCGTACAGAATGACCCGCAGAGGAGACACTTACACACCAGCTCTCCTTATGACACTCCGTGTACACGGCTGTAGAAGCACCTTTTATTCACTGTTTTGTTCGTTGTGATGTTTTCTTGTGAGTACTTCAGTGTTTGTGGTTTTATATTTTTATTTTAACTTTTTTTGTGTGTGTTTGTATTTTTAACGTTTGGACCCCAGGAAGAGTAGTCTCACTTCGGTGTAGACTAATGGGGATCCACAATAAAACAATAAAACAATAAAACCTACACACACATGTGAAAGTCGTCTTATAATGGGGGGACAGTGGGCTCAGGAGGTAGAGAGCGGTCGTCTGGTAATCAGAAAATTCCCGGTTTGATTCCGGCTCCTCCCAAGACACTTAACCCCCTAACTGCTGCCGATGAGCAGGTTGGCACCTTGCATGGTCGCCCCCGGCGTCGGCGTGTGAACGTGTGAGTGAATGTGAGACATAGGCTACGTTGTAAAGCGCTTTGGATTTTTAAAAAAACGCTATAAAGATGCATTCCATTTACCATTTATATAGCTGGATACAAAAGGGTGTTTTGAACACTGATATTCCTCAACAAAACAAGTTCTTAGTCGACGGAGCGGTCACGGAATTTAGCTTTGAAATAAACACTTCTATAAAATCGTGTTTCCCCACTTTATTGTCCATCTGCTAATATTGCACTGTGTGTGAAATACATGTGGTTGAGTTTCATTGCAGCCATTGCATCACGGTGTGTTTATTAGGCTTCATCCAGTGGTTTTATTGGCAAGAGCTGCCGTCGCCCCCTTTCTTGAAAAAGATAAGTCTTTGTTAACGAAAGATAAATGGTTTTTAACTAACTTTAGTCGGACCTCAGATTGGTGTCCTAGTACTACCACTGCACCCTCTGTTGTTTGTGATCAGCAGCAGCGCCATTACACCACCATAATTATATCCCTCTCTCTCTCTCTGTCTCTCTCCATCTTCCACTCTCTTGTCTTCCAACCATCCTCTCTTACTGCCCCTGTCTCCTGTCTTCCACTCTCTTGTCTTCCCACCATCCTCTCTTACTGCCCCCGTCTCTCTCCATCTTCCACTCTCTTGTCTTCCAACCATCCTATCTTACTGCCCCCGTCTCCTGTCTTTCACTCTCTTGTCTTCCAACCATCCTCTCTTACTGCCCCCGTCTCCTCTGTCTTTCAGTCTCTTCTCGTCTCCTCCTTCCACTCTCTTGTCTCAGTGAATGTCTCTAAACCCTCCGATGCCTTTCTCTGCCCTGACGGAAGGATCCCGATGAAGAACTCATTTGTCGGTACGGTTCGCAGAGGGGGGTGTATCGTGCAAGGGGGGGTGGGTGGCGGGTGAAGGGGGGTGGGTTTTTTTAGGCTATTGCCCTGTTGTAAGGTCACTGTAATTAAGTCTTGCTGACTCTGAGACAGTGTGTGCCTCTGAGGTGTGATTGTCTCCCCCCTATCTTCAAAAGTCCTTCTCAACTCCATTTGCTTATGAGATCATACCCCCCCCCCCTCCCCACGCCCAAAAAAGATAAAAGATAAAAAAAAAGAAAAAAAACTCTCATTCCACGCCAAACATTAGGACTCCATCTGTGAATATAGATTTTTATCTCAGAGTGGTTGGACGGAGTTAGATTCGCCTAACTTCTTTCGGTGATTACTTTGTGGAAATAGAATATTAGAGTTTCAATGATTTCTGCCAGGGGGAGGCCAACACTGGCCCCGGCCGCCTCTGTGATTGCCAATCTATAGGATCCTGAACTTCCTTTAACTACAATTACAGTACATTATTTTGGAGAAAAGGAGGAAAGAATAGGAGATGTCCAATTGATACATGTGCCGTTGTCCATCTATCTTGGTCATTATCCCTTAATCCTACATTCCTCCACGTTCTTCTCCAAGGTTGAGGAGAGGGTGAGGAACTGCAGGTCTTATATATACTGTGTGGTTCATAACGTTTCGAGAACCTTTTCGGTTCCTGTAACCTGTCAAATTCACACGACCAAGGGATGGGGAAAACTTTTTGCTTTGAACCTGGGACCTGATTTTGGATTGGGTTTCAGCTGTGAATATGAATCACCTAGGACCTTGGAATGGGCTTTAGCTGTGAATATGAACCATGTAGAACCTGGTTTTGGATTGGGTTTTGGCTGTGAATATGACCCACCTACTGTAGGACCTGGTTTTGGATTGGGTTACAGCTGTGGGTGTGAACCACCTAAGACATGGTTTTGGATTGGGTTTTAGCTGAAAATATGAACTGCCTAGGACCTGGTTTTGGATTTGGTTTTAGCTGTGAGTGTGACAGTGAACCATTAACCGAAACATTATCTCGCATCACATCAGGATCAAGCATGTATTTAGTTACTGCTACATTGCAGGAAATGTGTGTGAAGTTCTCAACTTGGAAATTAATGAAGACAGGAAAGATTAATTAATAGCTCCTCTCGCGCCATGCTTGCCTCATTCCTGTGAGGGTTTGTAACCGACCTCAAGCGCAACGGCACAGAGAGAGTTGTTTCAGAGTTAGCCAAAGCAAGGGTGTATTTATTCTCAGAGTCACAAGATTGAATTAGGTTGAGCAACAGAACAAACGGGGAATCTGGCAAGTGAAGATTGTTGCGGCTCTGCAGATTCTCCCAGTAGGTGGTGGTGAGGAATTAGCTTGTGACGTCTGAAGCCGCTCTGCAGATCCTCCCAGCTTTCACTCCAGGTGGAAACGGAGAGAGAAAGAAATCTGAGTTAGCCCAGCGCGCAACAGAAACAGAGAGGTGACTGATCCAAATAAATATCCAAGTGACTTGATCTTCGGTGTAATATACACAGTTAGCAGAGTCCAGAGAAAAAACAATACGGTAATCCAAAGTGTAAATCCAACACAAAAAATAGGTGAGAACAGTATAACAAAAACGGGATCTCTTCGGTGTTTCACAAACACACAAAAAACTGGTGATCCAAAAAGAACTGTTTCCAAAAACTCACCAGAGCGCAACGCGTAAAGCGGGCAGATAAACGAGGCGCAGCTTCGTACGGGGAATCAGGTTCTCCACAGGGATTACTTCACGAAAGTCCTGGGGAGCAACAGACAGGGAACAGCGACGGGAAAGACAGGCAAATGCAGGAGAATATTCAAAACGATCCAACATCGATATTAGGGGGATCAGGGTATATAAAGCCACAGGGCGCTGATGACAAGCTGTGACAGCTGCGGGATGAAATTGATCATTGCTCCAGAAGCGTGTGGTGGGGAGAGCACCAATCAACACGGCACCTTACAGGAACGGAGCGTGTGGCGGGGAATGCAATTAATCAACAAAATACCTTAAAGGAACGGAGCGTGTGGGTGGGGAGCAGACCAAACCTCACAATTCCAGTGTTGCTATTGCTGCAGGTTCAAAGGCAACAATGTCAACTCAACAATTTAATGATAAGCATACCGTGTTCACACTGAATCAATTCTAGTTCAATATAACCTATACATCTATACACTTCAGATAAAACAATAGCCTGTTATATAGCCTACTGGCCTCGTGTCTCGCTCTTCTGGAATGTTTTTCTAACGATCACAGTTCTGTGTTTTACCGGACGTAAAACATGCTCGGCAAACACAATCACAGTTTTGAGTTAAAACGCTGTTGATGCTGTTGTGTTGCTGTTGTGAAGGTATATTATGTACATGTTATATACCTTTGATTTGGGAGTATTTGGGGGTTCAGGGAATCAACCAGAACAATTCTGGCGTATTGCACATAATGTGTTTTATCTTGCGATCTATGAAAAAAGACTGGATTATCTTGGAAATGCGCGATGTTTAGCATGTAATAGACTACAAACTACAGTATGTAGAAACAAACTATTTTTTACATGTTGGACTACAAGTCTGTCAAATGAGCCACACCATTGTCTCCACAGCTATAATACAAAACACACACACAGCTCTGCAAACATCCTGAAACACAGCGGAAATTACTATTATTTTCTAATATTTTATTTTCAGTTTTTATAGTTTCACAAACACACATCAAGACAAATCACAAACACAAAAATAAATTACAAATAAATAAAACACTATTTTAAGCTGGCCTTCTAGCGGCAGAGATGGGGATTAAGCGTGGCGCTGAAAGTGTTAATATAAAACCGTGTTTAGAAAATGTTTTAGTTTGTTAAATACATGCTTTTGATTTTTTTAAGTGGTGAGTGACGTTTTTCTTTTAGCCACATTATGCAGCTCTCCCGCTTAACTCATTGACTGCCACACTGTTTTCCCATCTTTACTCCCTGGTGCCAGGGTTATTGACCATTTTCACGAAGTTTGCGGACCCATCGTATATTCTATATTATAGCTATGGAGACAATAGTATGGCTCATTTGACAGGCAATATTTATAGTCCAACATTGACAAACCAGTTAATTTCTACATACTTTTGTTTGGGCGCTATTCCACGCTAATCATCGCCCCGTTTCAAAAGATAGTGAGATATGACGCGTTATATGCATATGCGCAAATCGTTCTGGTTGCTCGCCTGAAACCTATAGAATATATAGATGTTTCTTCACAAAATCATCAAGGGATGGGGGGAGGGTCGTTTTACGAAGCTGCGAACGTTACCAAAAGCATGTTTTAGGTTCTGTAAAGTACGACGCTGTGATCAATACAAAAGCATGTTTTTTGTAAAATAGACCTAAAATAGACCTTACCTTAGTCAGAAGGTACTCCAAAATGAATAATCCCAGTAGTTCCATCGCAATCGCCATTACTCGTGTGGATTGGGCCTGGCTATAATACGGGAAACAATAGGTTTTAGGCGAGCAAATCTCTGACAGATGGCTACAGTATGTGCTGATTCACTTTGAGGGGGAGGGGATTCCTGCAGCCAGAGGCACAGAGGCACTGAGAGACACCTTAGAGTCCCAGTTCAAAAGGTGATACTGCCACCGGGATTCGATTGTCATTGCAATTTTAGCATAGGCAGCAGTGCCAGGGAGACACAGGCAGGTCCGCGCGAGTGTTTAGAATGGGAAAATGGAAAAGAGAGAAAAGGATCAAAACCCGAGAAATCTCGGGTTTGGCGCAGAAAGGGTTAAAGTCGATGCAAATTAATATGTCTAGGCCTCTACATTTCTATGTTTCATATGCCATGCAATGTTGTGAGAATGCAATATGTTGCTGCTGTGGAAATAAACCTTTTGATTGAGGAAACAAATAAATGTGTTGTAAATTGGCAATTTTTTGTTACAATTAATCGATTAATTGATCGTTAACATTATCAATGATCGAGTAAGGAACGTGCTAACAATTTGCAACCCTAGTCATAATAGCAAGTAGGAAAATGATAAGTGCAAAAGACAGTTGAATAAAACATTTTTATGAAAAAAAACATTACTGACCTGTCATTTTCAAGTATCATCAACAACTAATAAAACATTTTTGGCAAGAATCTTTATAATCAGGGGTGGCCGGGTGGCGCAGCGGTCTAAGCGTCTGCCCACCACCACAGAGACAGTGGGATCGAATCCAGCTGTGGTGCTTCCAGGTTGGCCGACCGTCCATACTAACACAATTGGCAGTGTTAGAGGGTGGGAAAACTCGGCGAGGGTGGGTCCTGGTCGTTGTAAAACAGCAACTCCTACAGATCGGTCGGGGCGCCTGCACAGCGAGGTCGGATCCTGGGGGAGGTAGTGTCCTCCACACGTTACACTCCCCCAGTGAGAGTCCGTGCTGCCAGGTGAAAAGAAGCGGTGGGCTGGCTACACATGTGTCGGAGGAAGCATGTGATTATAGTCTCCGCCCTCCCAGACCGACGATAAGGGCAGAGTGCGCAACGACCAGGTAGGGGATTGGGAATTGGCATAACGACTAACATTGGGATGGGAGAAAAATGGAAAAAGAAAAGGGGGAAAAAGAGAAAGTAAAAAAAATAAATAAAAAAAAGAATCTTTATAATAGATTAGTTGGGTCTATGTTATCACCTCCATTTTTGTCTTTGTTATTATTTAAGCCGTTCAGCTCCTTTCAAACTGAAGACTTATGTTATGGTTTCACCTCCACCCTCTCTGTCTCCCTCACACACCCCTGTGTCTGTTCCATTCCCTCCCTGCACCTTGGCGCACGCAAATGGGAGGCACAGCTGATAATCATCACGCTGATGGATGGAGACTCCGCACCTGCCGTCTAATCACCTCACCACCTACAAGAAGACCAGGATCTCCATGCATCAGCGTCAGATCTTCGTTTACTGTTGGCCTGGCAAGTATCTTGATATTCCTTCCCATTTTGTTCCTGTGTATTCACCCTTCCCGTGATTTTTGACGTCTCGTGTTTTTTCATGTTTTTGTATCGTGTTTTTCCTGTGTGCTTCCCCTCGTTGTTGCTGTGAAGACTTAGCCCGTCTCTCTCTCTCTCTGTTGTCTTCACAGCTTCACCCCCCTGCTTCCCACCGGTCATGGATACCCACCCGCCAGGCTCAAGACACACACACACACACACACACACACACACACACACACACACACACACACACACACACGCACACGCACACGCACACACACACCACACTGTTAACTTTTGCAACGTATTATAAATGCCCTTCGGGGTTGAACTTTCCTCTGTCTCCCGTGTTGTGTGTTTGAGCCGATACCTGTTACCGGTTCCCAACAACTTAACCTCTTTAGCCCGAGGCGGTCCGTCGGCATCACGTAATAAATCCATGTCTACAGACTGTATGGATTAATGTTGCATTTTTTTATCAAATGTAGCTAAGAGTAAATACCCTAATCCTGTCAAAACAGCAGTCATAGTGTATATTTTCAGCAATATGTTTGTTTACCAATAGGTTAAAGTGTTATTAGTGAAATATTAGTTTTTGAAATGCATTCATTTACAAGCGATTATCCACAATTTTTTTTATCTGTGGCGCAATTCTGTTTGTAGTCATATGAGGAGACGAGACCTTGCCCTTTGGATTAGCGTTGACATTTCTAAAAATGACATTACCCAGCTCATGCCAGCTTCCTGCAAGTAAATGACTTGTGGATGAATTTTTTTTTATTTCTCTTATTTTTCAGGATTATCTACCACAAAACTGAATGTTATTGGCATAGATTGGAGCGCAGTTAGTTTGTCTACCTTCTGTGAACGTTTAGCAAAGATCCGCGTTGCAAACCAATAAAAAATGGCAGAGCAGTTTCCATTATAAAGAAACAACTGTACTTACAGTAGATTTCATTCACGGTTCTTGCTGCACGCCTGGTGATACTAAATCCAAATTGAACTCTGCCATTGGAAAGAGACGATTTCGCCCGGTCCATATATGTTCGAGTTGGCTATAAGATATATATTGGGATGGGAGAAAATTGGAAAAAGAAAAGGGGGAAAAAGAGAAAGTAAAAAAATAAAAAAAATAATCTTTATAATAGATTAGTTGGGTCTATGTTATCACAATTTTTTTTCTTTGTTACTATTTAAGCCGTTCAGCTCCTTTCAAACTGAAGACTTATGTTATGGTTTCACCTCCACCCTCTCTGTCTCCCTCACACACCCCTGTGTCTGTTCCATTCCCTCCCTGCACTTTGGCGCACGCAAATGGGAGGCACAGCTGATAATCATCACGCTGATGGATGGAGACTCCGCACCTGCCGTCTAATCACCTCACCACCTACAAGAAGACCAGGATGTCCATGCATCAGCGTCAGATCTTTGTTTACTGTTGGCCTGGCAAGTATCTTGATATTCCTTCCCATTTTGTTCCCGTGTATTCAACCTTCCCGTGATTTTTGACGTCTCATGTTTTTTCATGTTTTTGTATCGTGTTTTTCCCGTGTGCTTCCCCCTTGTTTTTGCTGTGAAGACTTAAGGCGCTCCCATAGTCCAGCAGACTGTACACAGAGCAGACTCCGCGGACGTCCGCGCGGACTCTTGAGCTTTGATCTCAGCGGACAGCAGACCCACAGGTGCGACGCTCCTATTTTCTGATATATATATATATATAGACAGTCTCCTCCCCACCGCATGTATATATTCCCTCCCCGCCGTATGTATATTTCCCTCCCACCCACCCACCCCCTCCTAATGTACAGTCCCCTCCCCATCATATGTATATACTCTGTCAGGATCTAGGGGTAACAGTACTGTATATTTGAATACCGCCTATGTCACAAATGTATCAGTACTAAATACCTATATGTCCCTATGCCATAAATGTCATGTATGTTGTGTATGTCATAAATGTCTATATGAATTGAAAATGGGGGACCCTGATGGAAACAAGACAAACGTCTTTCTCAGGTCTGCATCCCCTTAACAATTGTATGTATTGAGCCGTACTGTATTGTACCCATTCTGCAATCTGTTAAATAAAGTTTTCATTCATTCATTCATAATAAGGTCATGTATGGCCTGATATTCTATATTCTGTAGTGGCTACTGGGACATAATTCACAGCATCCTAGCCTTACAGTAGGTGGTGTTGACTACATCTCCCGT
This sequence comes from Notolepis coatsorum, assembly GCF_963971535.1. NCBI lineage: Eukaryota > Metazoa > Chordata > Actinopteri > Aulopiformes > Paralepididae > Notolepis > Notolepis coatsorum. The sequence continues at coordinate 96,730,816 of NC_140179.1, forward strand.
GATCCTTAGCGGGGGATGACATAGTTAAAGTGAGACGAATGAAAGATGAATGTCAGTGTTGTTGTGCGACAGTAGAGTGCGTATTAAAATAGTATTATTGCATCGGAACACGACTCCGTTTTCACTATTACCTGCATTCCTACATTGGTGACCCTGACATTTCTCCTGGACGTATTTCGGAGATTACATTGAACATGCCTGATGAACAACAGAACGCGGATCGCGGCACTTTGAACGCCGTTTCACTCAAGCTGCCGGAGTTTTGGGAGCGGAGCGCCAACGCTTGGTTTGCACAGGCTGAAGCCCAATTCGCTCTGAGGGACATTACCGCGGACGCCACAAAGTACTACTATGTGGTAGCAGCCCTGACGAACTCAACTGCGGCGAGAGTGGTGAGTTTGCTGGAAAACCCACCTACACACGACAAATATGTGGCTATAAAAACACACCTGAAGGAGGCTTTCGGTCTGTCTGAATCTGACCGTGCTCGCCAGCTTCTCTCTCTACCTGGATTGGGTGACTCAAAGCCCTCTGAATTGATGGATCACATGTTAGCTCTGCTGGGGGACCATGGGCCATGTTTTCTATTTAAGGAGCTTTTCTTGCAACAACTGCCAGACTATGTGCGTTTACCTATGGCTAATTCCATCAAAACTGACTTTCGCCAGCTAGCTAGGGAAGCGGATGTATTTTTCTCAGCTGGGAAGAGGTGTGTGGCAGCATCAGCCTACACCGTTGATGAGCAGGGGTTCCAGCCACTCTCTATCTCTGCCGCGGCTATGCCCCGCCGGGTGAGGCCGTCGGGGTTGTGTTTTTATCACGCAAAGTTTGGGAACAAAGCTAAAAAGTGTTTGCCACCTTGTAACTACGGGGGGTCGGGAAACGCACTGGCTGCCACTCATTAGCAGCCGTGAGTGTTGGCCATCCTGCAGGCTTGCTGTACGTCACCGACTCACTCTCCGGCCGCCGTTTTTTATGTGACACGGGTGCCCAGGTGAGCGTGTTGCCGGCGTCCACTCAGGATTTTCACTCAGCGAGACGGGGCCCTGCCCTTGAAGCTGCCAATGGCAGTGCGATCCCTACATTTGGCAAACGCACCGTGGCATTGTGTTTTGCTGACCAGCGTTTCAGCTGGGATTTTGTGTTGGCCAAGGTGTCTACTCCCCTCCTAGGCGCCAACAGTCTCTTGGTAGACGTGGGGAATCGCCGGCTCGTCAATGCTGAGACTTTTGGCTCCTTAGCATGTGAGCGCAGTGACACGGCCACAATGACACTGTCCAGCGCCGTCGCGCCCACTGATGATTTCTCCCGCCTCCTGTTGGAGTTCTCGGACATCACAACACCCACCTTCTCGTCCGCGGCCACTAAGCATGGAGTCGTGCATTACATCTCCACGGAGGGCCCGCCAGTACATGCTAGGGCTCGTCGTCTCGACCCACACAAGCTCACCATCGCTAGGAATGAGTTTGCCTCCATGGAGGCACTGGGCATCGTTCGTCGGTCCGACAGTCCTTGGGCCTCGCCGCTCCATCTCGTTCCAAAGGCCAACGGCGGCTGGCGTCCGTGTGGCGACTACCGGCGCCTTAATGACGCCACTACACCTGATCGTTACCCGGTTCCACACATACAAGATTTTTCAGCCCACCTGGCTGGAGCGTCTGTTTTTTCAAAGGTGGATCTGGTGAGAGGATACCACCAGGCGCCGGTTAGCCCTCAGGACATCCCCAAGACGGCAGTTATAACCCCATTCGGGCTCTTTGAATTTTTGAGGATGCCTTTTGGCCTCAAAAATGCGGCTCAGACCTTTCAGAGGTTAATGGACGCCATGCTGCGCAACCTGTCTTTCGTGTTCGTCTACCTAGACGATATCCTGGTAGCCAGCACGTCCAAGGCGGAACACCTAACACACCTCCGACTCCTCTTCAGTCGCCTCAGAGAGCATGGATTAATCATCAACCCAGCAAAGTGTCAGTTTGGTCTGCCTGCCATGGACTTCCTTGGCCACCACATCACTACTGCTGGAGCGGTCCCATTACCAGTAAAGGTGGAAGCGGTGCTGCGCCTCCCACGCCCTACCACGGTTAGGGCCTTGCAGGAGTTCCTGGGGATGGTGAATTTCTACCATCGGTTCATCCCTCAGGCTGCCCACCTAATGCACCCCCTGTATGGGGCTCTCAAGGGCAAGACTCCCAAGCATGCCATCGCCTGGTCCGACGACATGTCAAAGGCGTTCTCGGATACCAAGGAGGCCCTTGCGAGTGCAACCATGCTGACGCACCCCGTGCCTGAGGCTCCCGTGGCATTGACAACTGATGCCTCGGATTATGCCGTTGGAGGCGTATATGAACAGTTGGTCGAGGGCATTTGGCAACCCCTGGCGTTCTTCAGCCGACAGCTCCGTTCTAGCGAACAGAAGTACAGCACCTTTGACCGTGAGCTCCTCGCCTTGTATTTGGCGGTCAGACATTTCCGTTTCCTGCTGGAGGCTCGCCCTTTCACTGTTTTTGTAGACCACAAACCATTAATTTTTGCTATGTCGAAGGTGTCTGAACCGTGGTCTGCCAGGCAACAGCGCCATCTGGCTTTCATCTCTGAGTTCACCACTGACATCCAGCATGTGGCGGGGAAGGACAACCCCGTGGCTGACTGCCTCTCGCGGGCCGCCATTGGTGCTGTCCACCTGGGAATTGATTACGCCCGTATGGCTGCGGATCAGGTTTCAGACCCAGACATCCAGGCATGCAGGACGGCGGTTACTGGCCTCCAGTTGGCGGACGTCCCCTTCATTGATGATGGCACGACGCTGCTATGTGATATATCTATGGCGCAGCCAAGGCCAGTTGTTCCACGGGCATGGAGACGACAAGTTTTCGACGCTATCCATGGCCTTTCGCACCCGGGCAGGAAACCATCACAGCGCCTAATGGCAGCAAAATTCGTCTGGCCCAGGATGAAGGTTGACATTGGAGGTTGGGTCAAGACCTGCATGGCATGCCAACACGTGAAGGTCCATCGACATGTTAAAGCCCCGTTGGAGCGGTTTGATGTGCCTGAGAGGCGTTTTGACCACATCAACGTGGATCTGGTGGGACCCCTTCCTCCCTCCAGGGGGTACACTCACCTTCTGACGATGGTGGACAGGACCACCCGTTGGCCGGAGGCTGTCCCACTCACTGCGACTACTACAGCTGACGTGGCTCGCGCATTCATCGGTACCTGGGTCACCCGGTTCGGTGTTCCCTCTGATCTGTCCTCTGACCGAGGGGCCCAATTCACTTCCGCGTTATGGACTTCCATTACCCAGCAGTTGGGTGTCTCCCTCCACCGCACTACGGCTTACCATCCACAGGCCAATGGCCTGTGTGAACGTTTTCACCGGTCGATGAAAGCTGCTCTCAAGGCCGATCTCCGAGGCGACACCTGGGTCGACAGACTTCCTTGGGTGATGCTGGGGCTCCGTACTGCACCTAAGGAGGACCTTCTTTCATCTTCAGCTGAGCTGGTATACGGCCAACCCCTCCGTGTCCCAGGGGATTTTCTTCCCTGTGTTACGGCCTCCTGGTCAGCACTGGAACAGCGGGATGCTCTGCTGGACAAGGCCAAGGCTTTCTTGCCCATCCCCACCTCGTGCCACGGCGTTCCAAGGGTGCGTGTCCCGCCTGATCTGCAAGCAGCGGGGTACGTGTTTATCCGCTGCGACGCCCATCGAGGCCCCCTACAGCCACCCTACGATGGTCCTTACCGGGTTGTGAAGGCAGGCGATAAGACCTTCGTCGTTGACATGGGGGGGAGGGAAGAACGGATCTCGGTGGATCGCCTGAAGCCTGCTCATCTGGATTTTGACCGCCCCATTGAGTTGGCCCAACCGCCCCGCCGCGGTCGGCCCCCTGGTAGGGCAGTCCCGACGCCTACTCTAGCTACGGCGGACCCCCGGACCTGCCGTCCGAGGCCTGTTCAGGGCCAGCCTACTGCTTTACCACTGCCTCGGGTTCCTGTGCCTGCCCAGGGGTACCGGAGTCGTTTTGGGCGGGTCGTCAGAGCCCCTGGACGTTTTTTGGGGCCAGTTCTTGTGAATTCTGGGGGGACGTGTGTAGTGGCTACTGGGACATAATTCACAGCATCCTAGCCTTAGGTGGTGTTGACTACATCTCCCGTGATCCTTAGCGGGGGATGACGTAGTTAAAGTGAGACGAATGAAAGATGAATGTCAGTGTTGTTGTGCGACAGTAGAGTGCGTATTAAAATAGTATTATTGCATCGGAACACGACTCCGTTTTCACTATTATTACCTGCATTCCTACAATTCTATAATAATATTTCGAATGTGTCCGGATGGCAGAATTCAGTACTGTATCTACAAAACCTTCTGTTTAATCATCTTCCATTTATTAATTTGCTTAGATTTTTTGTACACATGATCTCAAGGAGATGCTGCATGAGGGCAGTGGCAGTTTTCCATGTCTGGTCATTTTTAGCATGGTGTTATTCACCGTCAAAGATGCAAAGATAATAATAATTTATATTCTCCTTTGTTTCATCACAATTTACTCAAGCCTAGTAACATACACAATATGTCTGACACTGGGAATACATTCCCTGAGATCCATAGATGTCGCTAGATACCAAGAACATGCAAATGGACCTTGTAGAAGTGGAGCAATCTTCCATTTACTTTTGTATGTATGTATTTTAGGCGGATTTTCAGAAAATAGAGGGTTTAACAGGTTAACCCAGCCTCATCCAGAGCAGTCCAGTTTATTCCAGTGTAAACCAGACCAGTCTAGTTTAATCCAGTCCAGTCCAATTCAAGCCGGCAGCAATGGTGTTGTTCCTTCAGGATGGTCCAGACGCAGCCAGTGTGTGGCCAGGCTCCAGCACCAGCCTTGTGTTGTGTGCGTCACTGGGTTGAGTGGTCCCAGGTGTTGGGTGTATTTTTACATGTAGACCCTGGGACACACCCCTCTCTCACTCACTCTATCATCTTCCCTCTCTCCCTCCTTCCAGACCTGGCTCTCCCCTGCTACCCTGCCTGTTGCTTAGGAGAGTAAACAGCTTTTCCCTCTGAGCTGTGAAAGATCTCACAGACTATCGATCAGAACGAAGAACTGAAGTACACTCCTCCTCAAGCTCGCTGATCCCCCCCCCCCCCCTGCTGAATGAAAGTGCCTGAACATATTCTTGTAAAATAGTGTTATCCTTGATAGCTATTTTCTTAAAGAATAATGTGTGTTATGGTCTCTGGCATGGAGTCATATATTTTAAATTACAATTAAATTTTTTTATATTCTGAATTATCAAATTAAGTCAATCAATCAAGCAATCAATCAATCAATCCTAACTGATACTGTTCCTGGAACACATGAATGTTAGTTCAGTGTTTCTCACAGGTTGTTGTAAAGCTGACATGGGCAATATACACATTCGAGCTGCAAGACGAGACGTGTCGTCGGGTGGCGTCCAACTTTCCTCGGACAATTTGACCACGAATCACAATGACCTCTCGTTGGCGGGTCAGCAGTGACGGCCAGTCACTGCCCATCTTCTCCTGGCGTCCAGCTCAACTCCTCCCGCCTGCCCCAGAGCCAACCAGAGGCTCTTTCCACTGCCTCCCCCGATCTCCCCCAAAGAACAGCTGTCTCCCTCTCCCTTCCTGCTAATCCCAGAGCTGTGAGCGTATTCCACACAGACTGCACTGGGAAACGCCTGCAGAACTTAGGCCTGCCACCCGTCCTCCCTGTTGGGTACTGGTGCTTGGTGTTGTATCCGTTTAGCCGTATCAGCTAATGTTAGCCAATAATTTTTTCGATGCCGTCATTGTGTGTCGCAAAAGACATTTCAAAATCACATTTGAGTGGCCAGAGAGTCCGCACTGAGAACGCATCTGTTGGAATCGCATTTCAAACCACCTCCAAATGTGGATCAGATTTGCTAAAAATCTCATTGCATGTGTTTTTTTGTGTGCTGTCCAGACCTTCTAAAATCAATCTGGATACAATCTGGTTATGCTAAAAATCGGATTGGGGCGTGTGGAATAATATATTGATCCCCCAACTCTCATGTAAAGACATCCCCCTCCCCTCCCCTTTGTCCCCTATCCTGTGTGTCCCCCCCCCCCCCCCACCCATTTGACCTATCAAATGGGACCCCCTCCTCCCCCTTTTAGGGCTCCTCCCGACAGCATTCATGCTTCTCTACCTGGGCAATTTCAGCTGATCACCTTGGGCGAGAGCCTCAGCCATTTTCTCTAACTACCTGTATTTGATCTATCTGGCTAATAAACCTTATTAACTGGATCTCGGTTGACTGAGCACGTTCTTCAGGATATCCACAATATCCCACAGGCGGACAGTCTGAACAAGGTCCTTGATACTGTGGTGAGAAACACTGGACATATGGTACAACAGGGGAGACCTAGTGGACACATATACTTTTTCCAGGACACACTGCATGGTAAGGGAAAACTGTGGGCCAGAATGTTACATAATATTGGGGGCCAAGTATGGGTGGTGGAACACTACCATAGGGGCGGTCATATTTTCTGCCCACCAAAGATGAGCACACGTCGGCGCAGGCATTCACACAGACAGACGTGAATGCTGTCCGTAGAGTTTTCTAGAACCACAATGAGCTCAGTGAATGGGACGTTATTGTTTTCTCAGGGGTCCCCTGAAACAGTGTTCCCCAAAGTGGGGTTCGGGACCCCTGGGGATCCTTTAGGGAGTTCCATATGGGGTCACTAAATAAACAAGGACTTGTTTGATTGTAGCGTTATTATTAACAATTATTTCATTCACTGGGAGTTAATACAAGGGGACAACACATAATTACTATTTTGGTCATAGCTTAACATTTCATCTGATGAGAACATGATTGATAGGCTATGCTAATAGGCTAGTTGAAATGTTTGTTTACAACTAGATTAAGCTAATTGAAACATTTAGCTGTCGGTTGGAAATCACATAATCCTGCATAATCCTGACATAATCCAATATGTGAAGAGGTGTTTTTCTGTTTCCATAATGAAAAGAAATGAAAAAATGTCTAGCGTGCCTCTAGTTTGCCACACACTGGGTTTCATCTGAACTACTATGGAACCTCATTCGATCAAATTACATCTTTTGACAACCAGCGCCATCAGAACAAACCTAATGGAATCAATATCAAATCAAGATCAACCTTATTAGATCAAAATATAATCAAATCGGGTAATTGTTGCCAATACCCCGGGCCTATATGCTAATACCAACGCAGTTGTGCGTTTTGCGAATCTGATTGGCCACTGACGTTTCTGGTCATGTGACATGTGCACCAATCGTGTGACGGCAAGTTCTTTCGACGGTTAAGCTTAGGCACTCTTTCGAAGTTGGTTAAGGTTAGAGTTTGTCTTAGAGCGTGACGGCAAGTTCTTTCGACGGTTAAGCTTAGGCACTCTTTCGAAGTTGGTTATGGTTAGAGTTTGTCTTAGAGCAGGGCGATAGAACACCAGGTAGTTTGCAGGCTGTTCGACGCGGAAACGGGCAAAGACACAGCTCGTCACGCTATTGGGCGCACATGTCACATGACCAGAGACGTCAGTGGCCAATCAGATTCGCAAATTGCACAACTGCGTTGGTATTATACCCCGGCCCAAGCGGGCGGATGGGGGAGGGTAAATGTCAGATGCGGTCAGGTTCAGATGATGTTGTGTTATACTACTGATCACTTGACCAATCTCAAACTCTGCCCTCTTTTCTTCATCCTCCAATCACATCAGTGAAGTATATTCCCTCCACAGAGTAATCTTTTTTTTTTCTAATACATCCACAGAGCTTTTAGAAAGGTGTGGAATATGGCGGGCGTTACTGCAGCAGCCAAGAAGCTGATAGCCATGAGGTGGAAAGAACCTGAGAAACTCACAATGATTAGTTGGTCTCTGACACGGCTGGATGTCATTTATATGGAGATCTCTACTGCATGTGTGATTGGGGTTGGACAGGCCAGCATTGAACCTTGGGTCTCAGCGGCAGAGAAAGTTAACCCTTTCACTGCCACACGACAGAAGGTTAGCCCTTTACTATCACACAACCGACAGCGATGCTCCATCATTAGCATCATTAGCTCCGCAAATGATAGTAAAGGGCTAACCTTCTGTATTGTCACAGTGAAAGGGTTAACCGGCTGTCGTGTGGCAGTGAACGGGTTAAAGCCTCAATCTAGCGGCGGAGCGGGGTTGGGGTGTTGGTCCTGGGGGGTCCGGGGGTTTTGAGGTGGGGGAGTGGGAGTGAGGGAGGAAATGGCTTTTGTGGTGTCTTTTGTGGTGTAGTAGATTTAGATGTGAAGTAGATTTTTTTATGTTTTTATGTTCTGTATTTATAATTTGTATTATTGCTAATGGCATTATTGTTATTATTATTATTATTATTATTATTATTATTATTATTATTATTATTATTATTATTATTATTATTATTATTATTATTATTATTATTATTATTATTATTATTATTATTGTGGTATTGTGTTTGTCTTGATTTGTGTATAAAAAAGAAAACGAAATACAAATATTTGATAACAAAAAAGAAAGGCGTGGAATAAAAGTATTGCATTTCCCCCCCAAAAAGTATCGATTAATGAATTTATAATTTTTTAAATGTTTGCGTGTCCCAAATGAATATTGTTGTTTACATGTTGCAGACATCCCCTCCCAACTTGCCATTTCCCCACGTGGAACGCACCTGATTGGATGAATGACACGCCGGTGCTCTAGCGCGACACCTAGTGGCTGAATGTTATCTCTATAGCACCTATAATATAGTTCAATGGCGGTGTTGATTGTGTTTGACACCATCTGCTTAGTGATACAAGACGACCGTGAGGGGTGTTTGACGACGAGCAAGGAAAAGATATGAAAAAAGGCCAAACATTTTACAAAAGCAAATTGAAACGTCTACTTCACCGAGTATCAAAGGCGCGTTTCACATTCCTTTTGTGCGATGTGTTTTGATCTTTTGTGATGTGATGGAATACGGCGAACCGACCGACGGCGTGGGCTCTTCCACCCGCTGACGTAACACCGTGGGATTAGAACATATTTTTGTGTCCTAAAATGGCTACTTGCACTTGTGACAAGCAGCGGTGTACTGTGGCGTGTCTTTGAACAGCCAAACAACTGACGTGGAGTGTGCCTGCAGTCCTTTAAGCACTTTATCCTCAGTGCCTCATTGGCCAACAGACAGGGGGAAGAAAAGGGAGGGGTGGTGGTGGGGATGCAAATGAACTCTTCCGACACTTCAGTATGCCAGTATTCAAAACTGCTACACACAAAAAAAAGTAATAATATAAGACGGAATACATTTGGCAGGGACTGTTTTATTTATTTTTTAAAAGGCCAGAGACGCATAACTGAACTTTACAACAAAGCAAGGAAGAAAAGGCAACAGTATGTGTGTGTGTGTGTGTGTGTGTGTGTGTGTGTGTGTGTGTGTGTGTGTGTGTGTGTGTGTGTGTGCGTGTGCGTGTGCGTGTGTGTGTGTGTGTGTGCGTGTGCGGTGCGTGCGTGCGTGCGTGCGTGCGTGCGTGCGTGCGTGCGTGCGTGCGTGCGTGTGTGTGTGTGTGTGTGTGTGTGTGTGTGTGTGTGTGTGTGTGTGTGTGTGTGTGTCGCGTGGGGGATTCCGTGCCTGGCTTCATCTTGTTTAGAGTGCATTAGCAGCCAGTGACACAGCTTCTCTCCCTCTCTCCCTCCTCCTCCTCCTCCTCCTCATCATCGCTCTAGTTTTCTTGTTGTCGGGGAGACTGTCCTGAGGCTATAACAGCAGCTCACACCCCCCCCCCCCCCCCCCCCCACACCTCCTCCTCCTGCAGTGATCTGCGCCGGGGCCTAATTTTCCATCAGCAAAGCATGAAATCAGAGGAGAATGCAGCACAACAAGCGCCGTTGCGAGAGAGCCCGCTTCCACATTCCGCCCGCCCGCACGGGCAAGCACACGCATGCACGCAAACACACACGCGCGAGCACACACACACACACACACACACACACACACACACACACACACACACACACACACACACACACACACACACACACACACACACACACACACACACACACACACACACACACACACACACACACGTCCTAGCCTCTAAATAGCAGTCAAGTGGATAGACGACACTGAGTGGCTGTGGGCTTTATTGATTGAACGGCCGCCAGAATGCTAGTTTCAGGAGGAGGAGGCCATCGGTGCGGCTGCTTCACAAAGAAAAAGCGTCCGTGCTTTAATTAAGTCACAGGATGCAAAGCGTGCGCATGTGTCACCGTTCTCCGAGACGTTTATGAATAGTGTCGCTTACACAACACCGAACTCGTCCTGAACGTTCCGGGGTCGTGATGCGAAGTGAAATGGTGTTTGAATTATTGATTACTACGCCGGCGCATTCCGACTTGCTTGTGCACAGTTGTGTGTGTAGTTTGAGACACTGAATCGGTAATAGGTTGTGTAGCAAATGTGATGCCGTGTGATATATAGCGACCACCCCCCCCCCCCTTCTTGCTGTAAACTTACTCCTGAAGCTAGTCCTGAAGTTATAAATACCCCTGATTCACCACTCCAACCGGATACTAAATAAGAACGATATTCCATTTGTTCCATCCAGTTTAATAAAGAAGGAAACAATATACAAATAAGTCTCGGACGACTGCAGGTGTATTTACAAGTAGCGTCTCAACTTCCTGTTCCGGTCGCTGCGCTACTGTGCAGGACCGTCTGTTATAGAGGCGCTGTCTAGATATTCTCTATCTCCCCCAGAGTCTTTAACATACTGTGTAAAGGCTGAGAAATAATAATAAACAAACACACAAAAACGTGGACAAATACCTGTATAACCCACACCCAGGCTATGTGACCATAAATCATGTGTCCATTATGTGACATGACTAGCCCATGGAATAGTCCCTGTGCCAGGCAGGCACTCTGGTCGCCCTGGTGGATCGGCGTATGTCCGCCCTAGGTGCAGGGGACGACACAGCGGGCCCCGGTGGGGGATCGGCTCCCGGGTCCAAAGGGGCCGGTGGTGACGCCTGAAGGACCGTGTGCGAAGCAGGCGGCGTCCCGCGCCGGGGTTGGCTCGCCAACGTGAGTACCGGTGGCGATGTGGGGGACACAAGGTCACAGTTGGGGTCAGGCAGACGTGGTGTGACAACGAGTGCTGGTGGTACGGTGACACGGGTCGCCAGGTCGTCGTAAATTGATCGAGGAGGTGGAAGGTTGTTGCGAACAGGGCTGAACCTGCGCAGGAACCTCCTGTTCCGAAGTGTGACTCTGCCCGAGCCGTCGACCTTGACCACGTATTGGTCATGCTGGCGTACCTCCACAACACTGCCAGTCCTGTCCCATTTGTTGGGGTAGGGCCCTGTCTGGTTCTGTACACGGACCATGTCCCCTACCATGAGTGGCGGGAGGCGTTTTGTGTGCTCTGCCCAGGCATCCGCCGTGCGGATGTGGCGTTTGCGGAGAGCCTCCTCCCTTGCCGTCAGTGTCTCACGCCAGGTCTCGTGTGGTCTGTACTTCCCAGGTACAACCGGGATGAAGTCACGTATCGGGCGGCCGAAGACACACATTGCCGGAGATATTTTCGTGTCAGGGTCAGGTGTGTTACGATATTGCAGGATCGCTCTCTGCACAGCATCTGTGTCAAGCTCCCCCTTTGGGCCGGTGTTGTCAGTGATAAGGCGTTTAACATGTGTTAAATGTGCTCTGAGCATACAGTTCTAACAAGTGTCTCCGTAACGCCTTCTTGTTAGCCTCGATCGCCAACATGGGGAGTGTGGTTGGCCTGGTCGGCGGCTCCGCACGCCGCGGGCAGTCACATACTTCTGATGTTGCCAGATTCACCTCCCCGAGTGTTGGGAACTGGGCGGAGATCATTCCCAGGTCCACGCAGGCTGCGCGGGAGAGAAATATGCGGTCTGAGGTGTCCGTCACATACGCGATTTGGCGTGTCTCCAACCTTCGAGCGTCACCACTGTTGCCGGCGAATCTGACTACCGCAGCTCCGAGGATCCGAATTCCCTTATTGTTCGCAGCTTTCATGGTCATGGATACGGGGATGAGGTCCTCTGTGCTTAGGCCCATTTGTTGAGCGACTTTAATGCCGATCAGGCAGCTTTGGCATCCCGTATCGGCCATAGCAGGCAGGGATACTGCACGGGTGCGTTTTAGGAGGTCAAAACCCAGAGCCTTGTAATCCTCGTGCTCGGTGGTGAGAGTGAGGTTGACGTATGGCTGCGGGCTGGACGCACGCTTCATCCACTTGTCGCACATATCATCGTACAGGTGGTGAGCGAGGGGAAGCGTGCGTAACTCGCCATCTGTGCTGATTGTGCATAGCTCAACGAATGCTGCTGTCTGCTCGTCACACGTCCAGTCTGTCTCTCCGGGTGGGGGCCTAGTCGATCGGCCACCCAGGCAGGCCCTCTCGAGGTGATTCTGGCGGCCACACTTTTTACCGTATGCTGGGCACTCGGCACGTCTGGCGTGCCACTGGGGTGTTTTGCCGTGGCCCACCTCGCCGCAGTGGATGCATACCCCTTCGGGCTTGGCCTTTGGTTTCTCTAGCCTGGCTCCTTCTCTGGCGCGGGTGTCCTGTTGTCTCACCCGCCTGTACGAACTGCTGACCGTGTCCGCGCTCTGAGGGTCAAGCAGGCGCGATGCTGATCGCTTTCCAGACTCCTTAGCCTCGATATACTCGATCATGTCCTTTAGTGGCATGTTCTGGTTCTTCTCACCGAGCAGGTCGAGCTGTATTTCCGAATCTGCAATGCCACGGGCAATCACGTCACGTAGGATCTCTTCCGTGAAGTCGTTGACTTGGTCGCACCCTGTCCTAGTGCATTTCATCTGGTACTTGCACGTGTCCGCCTGCCCCTTGATGCGGGCGTGGAACGACCGGATGGGCTCTTCATAACCTTCATAACCATGGCAGCGAGGACGTCCTCCTCGTCGTTGCCCGCTAGGCTCCTGCCTGCCGCGCGTGTGAGGTCCTTCCTCAGATCCTCCTCGCAGCACTCCAGTAGCTGTGAAACTATGTCGGGCCCGACCAGCTTAGTGCCTGTTTTATACTCACCCCAGCGGGTTACGAAGTATGACCAGGCCTCGCCCGTTCCGGCCAGTGCTATGGAGGGACGCTTTAGCTTCTCCATTTTAGCATTTGCGCCCGGCGCCCAGGGGGCTGCGCCTGCGACATGTATAGTGGCGTGTACACTTAACATGGCCGCCACCACGGCCGCCGCTACATGCTCAGCTACATAGTCACAATCCTCAATAGGGCACTCTGCATTTATAAGCACCATTGTCAGTTATTTGGATGAATAATTAATAGCTTGCTTCCAATGTATAAAAATTACTTCAGACTACAGCTGTAGCTCCAAAAAAATAATCCCTTTTGGCATCTTCCGTTGGAACTAATAATAAAAGTCCACTATAATCCAATGAAAGCAAAAAAAAATCCATACCAATTGTCGACGTTAACAGTGTCCTGGTCCTTTATGTCGACAAGGTGCCGTGTTGTTTGCCGACGGCTCCGTCGACTATCCGACTTTCTCCGGTCTGTTTGCGCACCTCGTCGTCCTCCTCTGATCCACAGTCCACTGATCATATCCGTTGGACTACATCCAGATATTTGTATATAAATAAGAACGATATTCCATTTGTTCCATCCAGTTTAATAAAGAAGGAAACAATATACAAATAAGTCTCGGACGACTGCAGGTGTATTTACAAGTAGCGTCTCAACTTCCTGTTCCGGTCGCTGCGCTACTGTGCAGGACCGTCTGTTATAGAGGCGCTGTCTAGATATTCTCTAGATACGACTTGCTTTATGACTTCCATGGTCCCATAGAGGTGGAGACCAGAGACCATGGGGCAACCTTTACTATCAAAAGAGCCATTTGTCCCCCTCCCACAAAATAAAATTCCTCTGGAGCCGCAAACCAAGTTACCCTTAACCCGTTCACTGCCACACGAGAGCCGGTTAACCCTTTCACTGTGACAATACAGAAGGTTAGCCCTTTACTATCACACAACCGACGGCGATGCTCCATCATTAGCATCATTAGCTCCACAATAAAGTAAAGGGTTAACCTTCTGTCGTGTGGCAGTGAAAGGGTTAAAATGAAGATAACACGGGCGGTCAGGTGGCGTAGCGGAGATTGCGTTCATCACCAACACCGGAGACGCTGGATTCGCCTGTTCGAATCCAGCTCACAGCTCCGGCGTTGTCACCAGCTTGGCTGGCCGTTCACACTAATACAATTGGCTGTATTAGAGGGTGGGAAAGCTGGCGGGGTGGGTCCGGGTCGTTGTAAACAGCGACTCCTACAGTTCGGTCGGGGCGCCTGCTCAGCGAGGATAGGATCTAAGGGGGGTAGTGTGATCCTTCCACACGTTACACCCTCTCAGTGAGAGTCCGCGCTGCCAGGTGAAAAGAAGCGGTTGATTGGCTAGACGTGTGTCGGAGGAAGCACGTGATAGCCTCCACTCTCCCAGACTGACTGTGGGGGTTAAGTGCGCAGCGACCAGGAAGGGGATTGGGAATTGGCATAACGACTAACATTGGGATGGGAGAAAATCGGAGGAAAAAGGAGGGGGAAAAAGATAAAAAATTAAATAAAAAATGAAGATAACACAGTGTATAACATTTTCTATATAGTTATCCCCAAGCATACCCTACATTTAGCATAAAACGCCTGACAATTGCATACCCAAAGTAATTTGCGATTTATTATACTTTATACTTATAGCACACAGTTTGTTGCATTAATGGAATTATAAAGTTAAATGTTTGACTTTTTATTGCTGTTTTTAGCTGTTATAACGAAGGAAAACCTCAAACTCTTATGAAGAGGAGAAAAAATACTGGCTGTGTAGACCTATTTTTAAATAAGACACAGAAGAGGAGACAAAACACTGGTGTCTGTAGACCGACTTTGAAATAAAACCCTGAACTATTTAGGTATATTTGAGTCCTTCCCTTATTTGTGGAACATTTATAAAATAAAAAATAGTCCACTTTGAAAAAACACTGGCATCTGTAGACCTACTTTGAAATAAAACCCTGAACTATGCAGCTCTATTTGAGTCCTTCCCTTATTTGTGGAAAATCTATCAAATAAAAAGTAAATATTTCATTGTTCACAAATTTCTCACCACATATCAGGCATACAGGTAAGCCTGCATCGTTAGTCGTGAAAGCTAATTAATCTGTTTTTGGATTTATCCATGGTTAGCTTACTGGGGGGTCGGAAACTCAAGATTAGCCACTTGCAGACGTCAGGGAGAGGCGCGGGGTGTGACGTACTGTATATTTTAGTTGATGAAATATTTTAGTTGACTAAATATTTTAGTTGATGAAATATTTGTTTCATTTCAGTGTCACAGTATGTCATCGATCTCAAAAATAAGAGAACAAAAAAATAATTAAAAGAATTAAAAGAAATTGGACCAGGGAGCCGCAGCTGATTGGCTAAAGAGCCGCATGCGGCTCCGGAGCCGCAGGTTGCCGACCCCTGGGTTAGCGGTTCCACCCTGGTTGGAGGACACATGCCACCATAAATTCTTACTGTCTCTGGGGTCAAGTGGTCAAGGAAACTATAAAAGAAGGAAGGGTTGGGGGCGGCTGGGTAGCGCAGCGGAGATTGCGCTTGTCACCAATGCAAGAGACTCCGGTCTCGAATTCCGGTGTCAGCATTGCCTCCGGCTTGGGCCAGTCGTCATACTATCTCAATTGGCAGAGTTAGCGGGTGGAAGTCGATGGGTGGTAATCTGGATGTTGTGGACAGCGACTCCTACAGGTCGGTTGGGGGACGCCTGCACAGCAGAGACAGGAAGTAGCGGGGGTAGTGTGAGCCTCCCACGCGTTACACCTCGCCACTGAGAGTCCGCGCTGTCTGGTGAAAAGATGCGACAGGCTGCCTCCTTGTGTACCGGAGGGGACACGTGATGCAAGGCTTCTATCCTCCCTACAACCGACCAGTGGGGGGGCAGCATAGCCGAGCAACGTTCAAGACAGGGGAGGGGAGAATTGGAAATACGCAATTGGGATGGGAGAAAAAAATAGAAAAATAAGGAGAAAAAGTGGATAAAAAAAAAGAAGGAAGGGTCATCACATCACTGTGTATTGCGAACACACATTGGTGTGGAACCTTTCAGTTCGGCCGGCATTGAGTCTAATGGGATCAGCCATCTCCTCGTTTATAATGAATTATCTGCAATTCGTTGCATTGTTAACTATAGCTAACATTTGATATATTGGTTAATGTATTATATATATTATAGTTCCTCAGATAGCTTGAATGTTTTTCATTTTAATATAGGCTTCAATAGAACTGGCACCAAAGTCTGAAACCGAGCAGAAGATAGAACACTGTTAGTCTGACGCGACGACCTTTTCTTCTTTCATAGTTTCCCTGTAAGTGGTGAGGAACTGAAGAGTTGTACAGTGTAATGGAGACAGGCGGGGACCGGTTCCGGGGACAGGAGGTGTCTGCCTGTATTAGCATCTGGATCTGAACCAAAACACGGCAGGATGAAGGAGGACCTGGGCCTGCTGACTGGAGGTGTAACAAGTTGAAGACCAATGTCAGACAAGTGGAGACAGTTACAGTATGTTATCAAACACACAAGTATAGTCAAGTCAAGTCAAGAGTTTTATTTGTCACAGCATACAAGTATACAATGAAATGCGGGGGGTCTTGCCCGCACCGATTGTGCATAATACAATAGTAATATATAATAAGAATCCAATAGAACGACATTGTGCAATAAAACAAGTAAACAAAGTAGGGCATATCGGTATATGTACATGAGTTATTTACAGAGCATGGTAGGACATGCTAGGTCCTGTGGTAGTGCAATACACTGTTAGCTACGGATGAGGCACTGGGTCTTTATGTACACTGCTATACAATGCTATATTATACAATCTCAAGTTATACTATACTAATACTATTCTTAAAGTGACCTTTCCTTTTGTAAAGTGACCATAAGTGTGAGCGTGTGCAGCATGAGTGTGTGTGTGCTCATGTTAAAGTGGCTGCTAGTGTGTGAGCGTGTACAGTGTGTGTGTTGTGTGTGTGCTCATGTGTGCTTGTGTGTTTAGAGTTCAGTGTTCAAGTACAGTTATACTCAACACATACAGTACACACACAAGTACAGCTATACTCAACACATCCAACCTAACAAGGCCACTGGCCATGACAACATCCCCTCCAAATTCCTCAGAGACTCAGCAGCCGCCATCACACCAATCATCACACACATAATAAACCTCTCCATAAAACAGGGACACGTCCCCAAGGACTTCAAAATTGCGAGGGTGACCCCTCTGCACAAAAAGGGCAGCAAATTAGACCCAGGCAACTACCGCCCTGTTTCTATTCTCACCTCCATCTCGAAAGTCATGGAAAAAATAGTCTACGAACAGGTCGAAAAGTACCTAGCGGAAAAAAATCTAATCTACGAATTCCAATCTGGCTTCAGAACATCCCACTCCACTGACACATGCCTTCTCTATTTGAATGACCACATCAAACAAGAGGTGGACGCAGGCAAATACTGCGGCATGGTCATGCTGGACCTACAAAAGGCCTTTGACACGGTCAATCACTCCATTCTGATTGACAAGCTAAAAGCAATTGGTTTTGATAGTCTATCAGTGAGCTGGATGCAATCCTACCTTGAGGGGAGGGAACAGATGGTGGAGGTAAACGGTACCCTATCCCCCCCCCTCACAGTGAGCTGTGGTGTTCCACAAGGAAGCATACTAGGACCGCTACTGTTCCTAATTTATGCAAATGACATGTCGTCAGCTTGTGACTGCAACTTGTTCCTGTTTGCGGACGACTCAGCCCTGCTGGTCTCTGACAAGAACAAGTTACAGGTTGAAAAAACCCTCAGCTCGGAACTAGGCAGAATCTGCATATGGCTCGCTGATAACAAACTATCATTACACATGGGCAAAACAGAGTCCATTCTCTTCGGTTCAAATAACAAACTCAGCAAGACCGACGGCTTCTCAGTTACAGTGGGTGACAATATTGTCACAAGGAAAGATGAAATTACCTACCTGGGGTCCATCCTAGAGGCTAATCTCTCCTGTGACAAAATGGCATCCAATGTAATAAAAAAAGTCAACCAACGAACTCGATTCTTGTACCGGATCTCCTCTCTGGTAAACAAGAACACCCTGAAGACTCTGGCAGGAGCACTCATTCAGGGGTACTACGACTATGCTTGCACCTCATGGTACCAAAGCACCTCAAAGGCGCTAAAAACAAAATTACAAACATCTCAAAACAAACTGGTCAGACTACTGCTTGACCTTACTCCTAGAACCCACCTCACCCCTGCCCACTTCGACAACCTAGGATGGCTTAGAGTAGACGACAGAGTACAACAACTTGCAATGGGCCTGGTCTACAAGATACACTACACGACCAAGGTACCCATGTACATGTCAAAATACTTCCCAAAGGTCAGTGAATACCACGATCACAACACCAGAGGGAGCTCCACAAATCATGTCAAACCCAGATTCGGCTCAAATAAGGGACTAAACACGTTTCGCAATTATGCCACATCAATGTGGAACGCCCTACCCAAAGCTGTAAAGGAATGTGGATCACTACCCACTTTCAAAACCTCTCTCAAGGGACACCTACGGGAGACTGCAATTCAACACTGGCCCCTGTAAATATCCTAACCCAATCATTCCAACCCCCTCCAATGTACAGTCATTTACCTAGTATGGTTTTGTCAATAGTTCAATGTACAATTGTGTTTGTTTGTACAGTGTCTCCTCCCCCCCCCCCCTCAATGTACAGTGTTACTTGTTTATACAGTGTGCCCCCCGCCCCCCCCCCCACCTCCAATGTAAATTACCCAGTATGGTTGTCAATATCCCAATGTACCCAACCCCCCCCCCACCCAACCTCCAATGTACAGTTTCTACGTCAAATGTATATACTCCCTTTTCTTGACTCCTTCTGTATCACAAACAGTACTGTATTTGCAAATCTGGTATGTCATAAATGTATAGATGTAGCAGTACTGACTATCTGTATGTCATGTATGTCATATATGTCTATATGAATTGAAAATGGGGGACCCTGATGGAAACAAGACAAACGTCTTTCTCAGGTCTGCATCCCCTTAACAATTGTATGTATTGAGCCGTACTGTATTGTACCCATTCTGCAATCTGTTAAATAAAGTTTTCATTCATTCATTCATTCATACAGTACACACACAAGTACAGCTATACTCAACACATACAGTACACACACAAGTACAGCTATACTCAACACATACAGTACACACACAAGGAATGCACGCAATGCACCAATAATGTGTGCACACGTACACACACACACACACACACACACACACACACACACACGTACACACACACTTCTCCGTCAACTGAAAAAAACAAGGCTCTTTATTAGGAGTTACTCCGACAAACAGTACAGAGTGGAAACATGCACACACACACACACACATATACACACACATATACACACACACACACACACACACAAAAGAAGAAAAGGGAGATAGCACAGTGCTGACTGACAAAGAAGCTCTGCAATATGGATGACGAGAACAAAGCCTCCCATAACAAACTCCAGTCATATTGAGACCCTTTCCTTTTTAATAATGAATTGCCATCAGCATCAGGCGTCAACACTGGTTCAGTGAATGTGTGTGTGTGTGTGTGTGTGTGTGTGTGTGTGTGTGTGTGTGTGTGTGTGTGTGTGTGTGTGTGTGTGTGTGTGTGTGTGTGTGTGTGTGTGTGTGTGTGTGTGTGTGTGTGCGTGCGTGCGTGTGTGTGTGTGTGTGTGTGTGTGTGTGTGTGTGTGTGTGTGTGTGTGTGTGTGTGTGTGTTCCTCAGTTTGTGTGTGTGTGTGTGTGTGTGTTCCTCAGTTTGTGTGTGTGTGCGTGTGTGCGCTCAAGTGTAGGGGGAAAATATATCCATCCTTGCAGAGAACAAAACTTCTATATTTAATCTTAACGCTGAGAACAAGCAGGCATGCAAAGTCAAAAACAAAACGGGGATGGCATACTGCGTGGCATGCAAATTGCACCCGGACCACCACACAGCTTATCCTGCCCTCGCCTGTGACTGACAGCATTTTTAAAATGTGTAGATTATAAATATTTATAATTGACTTTTGATATCGTCTGTATTCTCTCTGTTTGGTTGACCTGCGCGGGGAAGAGACGGGGGGGGGGGGGGGGAATAAGAGAAAACAAGAGGCAGTTCAACCAAACAGAGAGAAGAGGCGGGGGGGGGGGGGGAATAAGAGGAGCAAGAGGGAAACAAAGCCATGTGATCACGCAGGCCCAGGTATTTTATTATTTCATCAACCTCAAGTCTGCCTCAACCAGGAACACTAGAGGTGCGGCAAGGGGGGACTGTACAATCCCTTTAAAAAAAAAGTGTATTTGGCCAGGCCGTCTTCTCATACAGAGCATCCCACCAATGGAACTCAATTCCTCAAACAATTAGAGTGTCCACATCATACCATTCATTCAAGTGCAGGGTTAGGGAATGGCTCGTTGAAAACCAGCACTGTCAACACTGAGGTGTCTGTGTGTGTATGTGTGTGGATATGGTGCGTCTGTCTGGGTCTCTTAATATGTCGACGATGTGCTCTGTCCTTGTGTCCATGACTGTATTGTGACCTGTATCCCTGTCGTATGTCTATGTGCTTTTGTTGTGTTTTTATTCTAATGTTATTTATCTTGATTTGATTCTGTTTTTATTGCTAACCCTTTTTTTACACAGGATTTTAGCCTGTACCTTCTGGCAGGGGAAATTTGCCTTTTGGCTAAAATTGGGTGCATTTACATTTGTAAAATGATTTATTAATGTACACTGTCCCCCATTGAACAAATAAAGTAAACCTAAACCTAAACCTTATTAGACATCATTTTGAATCCCATACTTGCCAACGTTATATACGTATACTGTGAAAAAGGGGCTTCAACCTTGCAGGAATATTTCTTTAATTTTGCTAGTTTCGTCCTCATTCCTCAGGAGCACGGGCACTGAGGAGACGTACGTTCACTCTGGAATAATTAAGCGTAGTGTATGAAGGGGATAAGATGGTTTCTCAATCTAATCTGGCGACACATATCCCCCCCACACACACACAGCCCATTCATTTCATTCATGTCACTATACAACCTAATTAAAAACGTTGTTGGGTAAACGGGAGATTATACATGTGGACAGAAAATATGATCTCCAACATGGC
>NC_140179.1:96757113-96773017 GCF_963971535.1 Notolepis coatsorum
GTGAAACAGACAGACCAGACAAAGACAGCTGCCTTGTCGGTCGAGATGCAGGAGCTGTTATCAAGGAAGGTCACCGCCTCCGTCCCTCCCTCCACAGGAGGGGATAAAGGGGGCATACACCCATTTCTCTTGGTTCCCCAGAAAATGGGAGTAATGAGACAGATAATAATAATATTAATAATAATAATAATAATAATAATAATAATAATAATAATAATAATAATAATAATAATAATAATAATAATAATAATAATAATAATAATAATAATAATAATAATAATAATAATAATAATAATAATAATAATAATAATAATAATAATAATAATAATAATAATAATAATAATAATAATAATAATAATAATAATAATAATAATAATAATGTGAGGATTGGCCCATTCCCGCCACACGCTTCAAGGTACTGTGAGGAGGATTGGCTCATTGCCACCACACGCTTCTAGGTCAAGTACCAATTGCCGTCACGCACCTGTCGGTTGTTTGTAATCAGCGCCCAGAGCCCTTCATATACTCGGGTTTTTCTGTCAATCGTTGTCGGGTCGTTTTGGATTTCCACTGCTACTGCCTGTTCCCCCCGTTGTTGTGCCTCGTCTGTTTTTCTTCAGGACGTCTATGGAAGTCGCCGCTGTTGTGTATCTCTATCATCCGTTGGAGCTGTGCCTCGTTGCCCGCTTTGCGCATTTGCGCTTTGGTGAGTTTTTGGAACAAACCTTTTGGATTCTCTGTTTTCTGTGTGTTTGGATAACACTGAAGATTTGCCGTTTTTGTTTTGTACTGGACTCAGCTAAACTTGTGTGTTGGTAACACTGAAGATTAAGTCACGTGGGATTGTACTGGGCTCAGCTAAACTTATGTGTTGGTAACACTGAAGATTAAGTCACGTGTGTTTATACGGGACTCAGCTAAGGAGGACTGGACTGCCTCTGTATTCCGTTGGCTTGTTTATTGACCACTCTCTCTCTCTCTCCGTTCCTTCCCGAGTTGGATCCTGGAGTAGCTGCAGAGCCGCAGAGGCAGTGGCGCTTCGCTGCTTCTCCATCTCAATACCGGGACGATCTGCAGAGCCGCAGACAACTCTGCCAAGAACATTCTCCCCTTTGTTGTTCTTATTGTTATTTCGCTCATTCCTGTTTCAGAAATAAATACGCCCTAGTCTTTGGCTAACTCTGAACTACCTGTCTGTGCCGTGCTGTTGGGGTCGGTTTCAAACCATAACAAATAATAATAATAATAATAATAACAACAACAACAACAACAACAACAACAACAACAACAACAACAACAACAACAACAACAACAACAACAACAACAATAATAATAATAATAATAATAATAATAATAATAATAATAATAATAATAATAATAATAATAATAATAATAATAATAATAATAATAATAATAATAATAATAATAATAATAATAATAATAATAATAATAATAATAATAAAATAATATATTTGATTTGTAGAGGCGCTTTATAGTTGTGGAGCAAGTCTCTACATTTTAAAAGAACGTAAAAACTAGCAATAGTGTTGTGAAGGATCAGATTAAACCGAATATATATATTTATTTATGGATATATATTTAATAGTATTTGTATATCGTTTGATATCCCTTGTATATTCTTTGTACATATACACTGAATATCCCTTTAGTCTACTACAGCCCATAATAGTTCATTCTCTCATTGGACAAGAACCTGGCGCCAGCAGACAGGCCCCTGAAGTCAAGTTCAATAGTGCCGACGAACATGTCCCAACTAGCCCCGGTTCCGCGTAGGAATACGGCTACCGAAATACGAATGGTACTATTTGTTCACCGTGCATATAAATAGGGCGCAAGTAAAGTAGAACTTTCTTTTAGTCCATTAGTCCTTTACCCTCCAACCTAGTAACCGACGTGAAGCCTCACCCACGACCCACGTGTGGTGCAGTATGGCCTATTTTGGCCCCGGAATGGGCATTGAGACCTTGTGTAAATTCATGGCTGAATTGTCATAGTTTGGCACTGTACCGTCGAGTGGGACGTATTTCTATTAAGTAATAATAGTCTATTATGTATGGTGCATCGTTCGGTTAAAGTTCTAAAGTGAGCAGCACCCCCATCGTTCCTCGTGTTATACAGAGTCTTTACCAGGATGGGCAGACCACGCGTGGTGCTTTCATCCGAGGAGTTCTGGGCGAGGACGAGTGGACCTGCACATTGGATTACCTACCCGGACGACTGCTGAGCCTATACGGCATGGAATATCTATTTGCTTTGGGTGCTTTGATTTGTGGAGCGGATAACAGCCAACGCCAGTGAGTGTTGGAATTACCCCCGAGAGGAGCCCAGGTGAGACGGCGCTCAACCCAGACCGAGGCCGCCTCGCTTCTCCTTCGTTGTGGACCTACAGCTACCGTCTACAAGAGGGCCCAAGTGTATTCATCTGTGGATCAAGATCCTGTGGGCACTGTTTTCTGTACCTGAATTCTCCCCAGGAATCGTTGGCAAGATGGGATGCAGCTGACGGCTCTCCAAACCCCCCCCCTTACTGACTTACAACCAGCAGGACCCCTTTAGTATCCCGCTATAATCCTTAAGTACCATCGCTATAGTTTCCCTAAAGAACCAGGTTGTATACTTGCTTCCTGCGTAACCAGAGATTGGACATTAAGTGTTGATTTGCCTACGAATACTCATTTGCCTTACAAGTGCATTCAAATCATAAATGTAATTAAGTGAATGTTGTATATACCTTTTGCTATATTAAACCTTCGACTGTTATATTTGTGTGGACCTGGTTTCATATGTGGGAAAGTGTTCATCATACTTAGATATCGTGTACTGGATGGCCAGAAGTTAAAGTACATCAAGCGGTAGTGGTTTAATGATACCATACTTATCAATACAGTCAGGGAATTGTACCCCTCAGTTACAATTGGTCCTTCGAGGCGGAGGGTAACTAGTGTAATATTAATATAGTGTTATTAATATTGAAATGGCCTATGATGAACACTCCACGAAACGGTCCTCCTAACGTAGAACGCCCGCGGCGCAGACGACAGACACCTCAGTACTTAGAGGATTACGCTGTCAGTCAACTACCTAGCCTTCTACAGACGGTAAACGCGGTAAAAGTAGAAAGTAAAATTATGTCTGACCTTAACGACCAGGTGACCCCGACCACAGAGGCCCTAGTGGGTTCTAATGTAACTGACCAAGCTCACGGTGGGGACCAGGAGGGAACAGACATGCCTTTACCCCCCGCCAATACCGAAGAAGTAGTCCCCGACCAGCTCCGGGAGGAAGACAACCCTCCAGAGGTGGAACCCTGCACGGAACAAGATGAGGAGAGCGCCGAGGAGATAGAGCTCCAGGACTCCCCAACGAGGACAGCCAGGAGCGGCTCACCTCTACAAGCGTCTTCCCCCAGCGAGGCGGAGAGGATGCTGTCACAGGCGTTCCTCGTCAGCCTGACAGCCTCCACCGAACGCGATCGACTCCAGGGTGAACGCGATCGACTTCAGGGTGAACGCGATCGACTCCAAACACAGCAGCGGAGCGAAGAAGAGCACATACGCCTGGAGATGAGACGCCTTCAGACGGAAGAGAATATGGCAAGAGACCGGTCCAACACCCAGCGCGCCGCTGACGGTGCCCAAAGAGAAGCAGAGCGCGACATCGCTCTCATCCAGCGCGAAGCCGAGCGCGACAGACTACAAGCCGAGCGCGACAGACTACAAGCGCAGCTAATGGAGCAGCTGATCACCAGGGCAACACCCTCTCCCTCCGCCAGGGGTTCAAGGGCCTCGTCGAGACAACAGTCAAGGGCAGCATCCCCTAACCGACCAAGCGACCCTGAACTTGACCACCAGAGAGAGCCTATACCCCCCGCAGACCCCCTTCCCCGACCGGTCCAAGCGAGACCCAGCTACAAGGAAGGAGCAGCATACACTGCGGAGAGGCTAAATAAACGACTACAGGATCTAGAGGACCTGACAGAAGAAGAAGAGGGAGAGGAGGAGAACCAAGCCCGACGACAGCACAGTACTCCACCGGACCAGGAGGTCCAGTACAGCCCAGGCTATACCCCCGCGGCGCTGCGCTACAGACCCCCGACTCTATTCACGGGTGAGCATGACGCACGACCAGCCCCGAGGAACAGCACCTGGACCAGCGGGCCATGGTACCCTGCCGGTACCAGCCCACAGAGAGGCGCAAGAGGAGACTCGCCTAGGAGGCCTCTCTCCCAACGCTCACCGATGTGCCAGCCATCCACGGCGTCATACATTGGCACACCGACGTTTCCAGACTTCACCCATGAGAATCGAGCACAGTACACGGAGCTCCGGATGTGCTTAGAGACAATGATGGTGGATGTCGTTGACGAACGCCACAAGTATGCAATATTACTGAAGCACCTGAAAGTACCCCGAGCGCACAATATAGCGCTAGCCTATGCCACCTCTACGACCCCATACACCGTGGCTCTAGCAGCGCTGGACCAGAGATATGGACGTATATGGGATTACGTAATCCAAGAGATAAGGCATATTGACCGCCTACCCCCAGCAACAGACAATCGCTCACTAGACGACCTGTCTATAAAAGTGCAGTCCCTGGTAGGGATGCTGGGAGCGCAACGAGAAAAGGGTATGCACGAGCTATACGCCAACTCTAACGTCGAGAGGATTTTAGAGAAGCTGCCGCCCGCCAGACAAGAGCGCTTTAGGCGGCAAAGAGACCACCGTGATCCTAACGGTCCCGAACCATCCCTCCTCGATTTAGCCGACTTCCTGACGAGAGAAGTCAGCAGCCTACGCTTGGATACATTCGTGCGGAGCACACCAAGCTCCAGAGAGGGACCTAGGAGAGTAAACGATGGAAGAAGATCAGTGACTGTCATGCACCAATCAGAATCAGTACCGAGCAGTAAGAACCACAGTACCCCCTCGAGAAAAGAGAAGTGGAAGATGGTGTGCCCGTACTGCGAGAAGGAACACTGGCTGTCACAATGTGACCTGTTCAAGAAGATGAATGCAGAAGAAGTGAGTCAATGGATAAAGTCCAACAGGCGCTGTTACCGATGTGCGCGCAGTCACATGGCAGCCGAGTGCCGCCTAAAGAAGAGGTGCAGTCAGTGTGACGGAGCCCACCTAGATGTCCTACACGACAGTAACAGAAGAAAGCCTGCACCTGTACCATCGAGCAGCACAAAGGCAAGTGTCATGTACATTGACCCCGCCAGCAGCAGCGGCGCCCAGGTGCTCTTAAAGGTAGTCCGTGTAACATTGAGCCACCAAGATAAAGTCATGGACACTTACGCCGTCCTTGATGACGGGTCAGAGAAGACCCTTCTCCTTGCATCAGCTGCGGCCCAGCTGGGACAGCGGGGGAGCGAGAACCAGATGACGATTCGGACAATAAGAAGAGATTTAAAGACGATAAAAGGCGAGAATGTCTCCTTCACTATCGCAGCAAGCGGGCAGCCAGAGAGACGGTATAGGATTACAAATGCTTTCACCAGCCAAGAAATAGGACTATCACAGTACACCTACCCCATCGCCAAGCTGATGGATAAATATGTGCACCTGCGTCAACTACCTATCCCGCTCATAGACGGCGCCACCCCGACCCTGCTGATAGGCTCCGACCATGCAGACCTCATAGTCCCGATAGACCGGGTCCATACAGGACCCAGAGGCTGTCCTGCAGCAGTCGAGACCCGCCTAGGATGGACACTACAAGGCCCCCTCGCTAAATCTCTCAACCGAACAGCAGCCACTAGCTGCCTCCACTCCAGAGTGACAGAAGAAGACACCACTCTCCTGCAGCATGTCGAGAGGCTATGGACACTAGAGACAATGCCCTTTAAGAACGAAAAGAAAGACATTCGTTCTAAAGAAGACATTTACGCCATAAACCTCCTCGAGCAAGGGACAAAGAGAGTCACAGTCGGCGGAGTGATGAGATACGCAACTCCACTCCTGAGGCGAGAGGGAATGCCCACCTTTCACGCCACGAAAGAAGCTACGGAGCGGTATCTATTGAACACAGAGCGGCGCCTAGCCAAAGACCCCGCTCAAGAGAGTGTGTACCGCGCTGAGATTGAGAAGCTAATCACAGCGAGACACGTAATGAAGATTGACATTAAAGAGGCCGATCAGACGACCGAATCATGGTACGTGCCGCACCACAAGGTCCACCACAACGGCAAGGATCGCATTGTGTTTAACTGCAGCTACCAGATCGGATCCCAGAATCTGAATAAAGAGCTCTTGCCCGGCCCCACACTCGGCCCCTCTCTACTAGGCGTGCTACTACGCTTCCGCCAGGACAAGGTGGCTATCAGCGGGGATATCAAAGGGATGTTCCTGCAGGTGAGACTAGTGGAGGAGGATAAGCCCCTACTGCGGTTCCTATGGAGAGAGAGGATCGGAGATGAGCACCCAGCCATCTACCAATGGGAAGTCCTCCCCTTCGGAACCACATGCAGCCCGTGCTGTGCTACATTTGCACTGCAGAAACACGTCGCAGAGGACCCAGCAGCAGATGAAGAGGTCCGACACAGTGTGAAGAACAGTTTCTACGTGGACAACTGTTTACAAAGCGTTTCGACCCAAGAAGAAGCCGAGGCTCTCCTACTCAAGCTACGCGCCTCCCTGATCAAAGGCGGCTTTGATCTCAGGCAGTGGGCCAGCAGCGACCCGCAAGTATTGCGCAGCCTCTCCCCCGCGGACAAGGCAGCCAGTAGCGAGACCTGGATGGCGACCATCCCAGGAGAAGCCCAAGAAATGACACTAGGACTAGTCTGGCGCTTCAAAACAGACTCGCTGTTTTTTTCAAAACAGAGCAGGGAAGGTCGACGGCGATACCGACCACCAGACGGAGTGTGTACAGAACACTCGCCAGACAATATGACCCGTTGGGATGTATTCTACCTTACACCACCAGGGCAAAGATGATTGTACGAGCACTATGGGACAAGGACCAGGGCTGGGACGACCCAATACCTGCACACCTTGCCTCCACATGGAGAGAGTGGGAGACGGAACTCCGCTCACTCCCAGGCGTCAACATACGCCGCAGCTACTTCCCACCCACAGTGAGGCCAGAGACATGCAAGATGGATCTACACGTCTTCAGCGACTCCTCCGAAGTAGCCTATGGATCTGTGGCCTACTTGCGTGCCCAAGAGAAGGGAGGAGAGATACACACCGCTTTCATCCTGGCTCGCTCAAGAATAGCCCCACGAAAGCAACAATCTATCCCGCGTCTAGAGCTCTGCGCAGCCCTAGCAGGAGCGCATCTAGCCACGTTAATCCAACGTGAACTCACCATCCCGGTGCAAAGAACAATCTTGTGGTCAGACTCGACGACAGTACTCACATGGATCAAGTCTGATTCATGCAGATACAAGGTCTTCGTGGGAGTCAGAGTCACAGAGATTCAAGAGTTAACAGAAGCAGCGAGCTGGCGGTATGTGGACACCAAACACAACCCAGCTGACGTCATCACCCGGGGAATGTCCCTAGATGACCTCACCCGTCACAACATCTACAGTGACGGACCAGAGTTCCTCAAGCTCCCGGAAGAAGAGTGGCCTACGCCCACCCCACGGGAGGCGAGTAAAGAGGAGGCTGAAAACAAGAAACCTATGTTCTGTGGATTGAGCACAGTCGCCTCCACAGACCCCAACATAGATGATTGCCTCACCCTACAGAGTGCGCAGATAAAGACATTCCTGTGGCACCACCCAGAGATTCAGCCCACCACTGACATTTCAGCAGCTGACTACGAAGAAGCAGAACTTCTTCTACTACAACGAGCCCAGAGAGACTCGTTCCCCGATGAGCTAGACTGTCTACAGGGAGGAAAGCCCGTCCCATCAGACAGCAGACTGCTCCACCTGGCACCCGAGAGTGACGCCCATAATCTCATCAGAGTGGGTGGTCGTCTGCGGAGAGCCCCCGACCTACCGGATGACGTTAAGTACCCGATAGTCTTGAACAGCCGACACAAGGTCACAGAGCTGATCATAAAGAAATACGACGAGGATGTGCACCACGCAGGAGCAGAGAGAGTCTTCGCGGAGATCAGACGTCGCTATTGGATACTTCAAGGGAGAGAAGCAGTGCGACGCTTCCAGCGAACCTGTCTAGACTGCCGAAAGTGGCGCGCGCAGCCCAGCATACCCCGGATGGCTGACCTACCTCCCTGTCGCCTCCGACTCGGCGACAAGCCCTTTCACTCCACAGGCATGGACTGTTTTGGCCCGTTGTATATAAAGAAAGGAAGAGGAACCGAGAAGCGGTGGGGTATTGTATTCAAATGCATGACCACCAGAGCGATACATATCGAACTCCTTCCAACCATGAGCACAGACTCATTCCTTATGGCCTTCCGAAGATTCACATCGCGGAAAGGAAAACCGTCTACATTGTTGTCTGATCACGGGACAAACTTCAAAGGCGGAGAAAGAGAGCTGAGAGAGAGCTTCCAAGCTATGGGCCCAGAACTTAAGACCCACCTCGCTCCATCCCAGATTGACTTCCAGTTTAATCCCCCGAACGCACCCCACTTCGGTGGAACCTGGGAACGAGAAGTACGTTCTATAAAGACAGCCCTGTACGCCGTGCTTGGGGCCCAGACTGTGGCGGAAGAAGTCCTAATGACAGTCCTCACGGAGATCGAGGGAGTATTGAACTCCAAGCCCCTCGGTTACGTCTCAAGTGATGTAGCAGATGTCGACCCAGTCACCCCCAACACACTCTTGATGGGGCGGCTGGACCCCGCGCTACCCCAGACAATGTACAGGCCTGAAGAAGCGAACGGCCGAAGAATGTGGAGGTACAGCCAAGTACTGGCTGACAAGTTTTGGAATAGCTTCCTACTCCACTATCTACCGTCTCTACAGACCCGCCAGAAGTGGGTAAAAGAGAGAGACAATTTGACAGAAGGAACAGTCGTCATGATTATCGACCAGTCACTACCCAGAGCTATGTGGCCGGCTGGCCGCGTAAGCAAAGTGATCACCGGTGCCGATGGCAAGGTCCGAGCAGCTGAAGTGCTCGTCCAAGGGCGAACTTACACACGACCCGTGGCGAGGCTAATAGAACTGCCAAGACTCCCAGACACTATCGATGACGACCATGACCCCACGACTTTGTGAGTTGACTGACCCTTACAGCGGACCTTGAGTGGTAGACAGTGCGGTTAATCTGTCTCTGCTTAGCTAATTAGGTGGGACTAATTAGGGGGCGGCTGTTGTGAAGGATCAGATTAAACCGAATATATATATTTATTTATGGATATATATTTAATAGTATTTGTATATCGTTTGATATCCCTTGTATATTCTTTGTACATATACACTGAATATCCCTTTAGTCTACTACAGCCCATAATAGTTCATTCTCTCATTGGACAAGAACCTGGCGCCAGCAGACAGGCCCCTTGAGTCAAGTTCAATAGTGCCGACGAACATGTCCCAACTAGCCCCGGTTCCGCGTAGGAATACGGCTACCGAAATACGAATGGTACTATTTGTTCACCGTGCATATAAATAGGGCGCAAGTAAAGTAGAACTTTCTTTTAGTCCATTAGTCCTTTACCCTCCAACCTAGTAACCGACGTGAAGCCTCACCCACGACCCACGTGTGGTGCAGTATGGCCTATTTTGGCCCCGGAATGGGCATTGAGACCTTGTGTAAATTCATGGCTGAATTGTCATAGTTTGGCACTGTACCGTCGAGTGGGACGTATTTCTATTAAGTAATAATAGTCTATTATTCGTTCGGTTCGGTTAAAGTTCTAAAGTGAGCAGCACCCCCATCGTTCCTCGCGTTATCTAGAGTCTTAACCAGGCTGGGCAGACCACGCGTGGTGCTTTCATCCGAGGAGTTCTGGGCGAGGACGAGTGGACCTGCACATTGGATTACCTACCCGGACGACTGCTGAGCCTATACGGCATGGAATATCTATTTGCTTTGGGTGCTTTGATTTGTGGAGCGGATAACAGCCAACGCCAGTGAGTGTTGGAATTACCCCCGAGAGGAGCCCAGGTGAGACGGCGCTCAACCCAGACCGAGGCCGCCTCGCTTCTCCTTTGTTGTGGACCTACAGCTACCGTCTACAAGAGGGCCCAAGTGTATTCATCTGTGGATCAAGATCCTGTGGGCACTGTTTTCTGTACCTGAATTCTCCCCAGGAATCGTTGGCCAGATGGGATGCAGCTGACGGCTCTCCAAACCCCCCCCCCCCCTTACTGACTTACAACCAGCAGGACCCCTTTAGTATCCCGCTATAATCCTTAAGTACCATCGCTATAGTTTCCCTAAAGAACCAGGTTGTATACTTGCTTCCTGCGTAACCAGAGATTGGACATTCAGTGTTGATTTGCCTACGAATACTCATTTGCCTTACAAGTGCATTCAAATCATAAATGTAATTAAGTGAATGTTGTATATACCTTTTGCTATATTAAACCTTCGACTGTTATATTTGTGTGGACCTGGTTTCATATGTGGGAAAGTGTTCATCATACTTAGATATCGTGTACTGGATGGCCAGAAGTTAAAGTACATCAAGCGGTAGTGGTTTAATGATACCATACTTATCAATACAGTCAGGGAATTGTACCCCTCAGTTACAAATAGAATAAACAAAAATAAAGCATATAAAATAAGCAAGACTAAAACTAGTAAGGAGTAGAAATAACACTAAAACTAGTAAAATAGTAAAAAAAAAAAACATAAAATAAGAAGGGCTAAAACTGGTAAAATAACATTAAATGTGTGGAGCTAAAACTAGATAAAAATCAACAAAAGGCTCTATTAATATTAAAAAGATGAGTTTTGAGGCCCTTTTTAAAAGCATCCACACACAGTCTGTGGTGCTCTCAGGTGGTCAGGGAGAGCATTCCACAGACTGGGAGTGGATGAGCAGAAAGCCTGATCTCCCATGGTGTGGAGTTTGGCCCTTGGGCGCTGGAGGAGGTTTGCCTGGCCGGAGCGGAGATGGAGTGAGGAGGAGTGTGGGGTGATGAGTTATTTAAGGTATAGGGGGGGGGCGTTTCCGAGGAGGCACTGGTGAGGGAGACTTTGTACTCGATCCTGAGTGAGACAGGGAGCCAGTGAAGGGACTTGAGGATGGGTGTGATAATGGTGGTATTTCCGCACTCCCATCAGGATCCTAGCAGCGCTATTCTGGATACAGTGTAGCCTTTGGATGTTCTTGCTAGGGATCCCGATGAGGAGTGCGTTGCCGTTGCAGTTTAGTCCAGCCTGGAGGAGACAAAGGCGTGGACGAGCATTTCGGCGTCGGACAGAGTGAGTGAGGGGCGAAGTTTGGAGATCCTGAACCAACTGTATGCTTGCTCAATCAGTGGATCACAGAGAGGGAACTCAGAATGCTCACAGTCAAGAAGCTGCTGCTATTATACTTGAAAGAGGCTTACTTCCATGTGCCTATTTCCACCCCACGGGAAGTTTCTCCACTTCACCTCCCAGGGGACACCGGTACCAGAAAAATGCCATTCGGATACTTATAGCAGTACGTTCTTCAAGTGTGTGGAAATGTCATTGGAACCGTTATGCCACCAGGGAATAAGGAGTCTTCTCTTATGTGGACATTGTGGTTCTGTGTTACTCTAGACTAGAGGGCGAGGGGCGAGACGGCACACCGGACAGCTGACTCACTCTGCTGGGCTTTGCAATCAT
Source organism: Notolepis coatsorum (assembly GCF_963971535.1). Taxonomy (NCBI): domain Eukaryota; kingdom Metazoa; phylum Chordata; class Actinopteri; order Aulopiformes; family Paralepididae; genus Notolepis; species Notolepis coatsorum. Next base: position 96,768,831 of record NC_140179.1, read on the forward strand.
GGGCAAAAGAGCTGACCCCCTCAAAGTCCATCAGAACCGGTGAGAGCGCTCAAGCTCCTTCCACTACCAGTGTCCATGCTAGAGAGTGTTCCAGAAATGATTGCCTATCTCCAGTTGCTACTACTGCAGACGCTGTCCTTCTCAACGGTGAGGGTCTTCTAGGCTCTAGCCGTCTCTGCTTGTCACAAGGGCTTAGATGACAAGCCATTATTCAGCCACCCTCTTTTAAAGAGCTTCCTTCAGGGAGCGAGTCAATAAAGGTCATTATGTGTAGTGCCTTATCACTGCAATGGGATTTAGCCTCGGTGTCACAGAGTCGAAACCAGGAACCGTTCGAGCCACTGGACCAGACCTTTACAATGGCTTTGTCAATCCATCCAAGCCAAGTCTAACCAACATTGATAATCAATCATCAATGAAAGATAATTGATGAGACTGTGACGAGTCCATTGGAAGCCTCTATTTTGTATTGATATTATGTGCCTTTCCAAACAAAACTTGCTTTATCAACTAAATCCAAATTCACAGTAAAATGGGGCTGTTTACCCTCTCAACGCTTCTTTAAAATTAATCCCAGTTGGGAAGCTGCTGGGGGGTGGGACCAACATATCAGCAACCAATGAGGTTTATGGGAAATGTGACAAAAAGTAGGCTACCAGTTGTTTCAGCAATGGTCTCATGTGTTAACTGTAATTACACCAAGGTATCACAACTAATCTGACAGTGATATATTATGTGATACACTGTATTCATATTTATCTTTCACACTATTTATGATCACATCAGCAACATTATTATTTGTTATTTAAATTTATTTAAATTTACTAAAGTGTATGTACATATTTCAATAAAGGTGTTCTATTTCAATGTCAACCTGATTACATTCTATCTTATATATATTTCCATATATGGAATGTATCAATATATGAACACTATGTGACTCAAGACTTTTCTCTGCAGTAACATTACTTCAGTTGAATTTGTCAATATTCTTCTCACCACTGATAATGGGTCAATGTTTAATTGTCTTTGGTTTGGGACACCTCAGCCATGTACTGATGTAACGCCATGACTATGCTGCTACATCTACACACGTGACATCACCTGGTCCATCACAACCACACCTTTCCAACAAGCCCTCACTAAATGACAACATTCAGCATAGATATAAATGTTTTACATTTCTGCCTACATTAGGTATGTGTTCATATAGGTCTATATTTCCTTCACGTATCAAGCTATTCACATTAATTTACATTTTTGGGGTGTATAACAATATAAATTTAACAGTTTTTTTTAACCATTTGTGGAGTACAATATGTTTTACTGGGAGAGGTCCTAATGGAGTCATAGCAGCCTGTCTCACTCACCGTATGGAAGGTAAGAGTGAGGCCACGTCTCTGAAAGACGCCTTGCACAAAAGGTACCACTTGCGAGGCCTAATCATGACTAGAGCCCACTGTGGGAAAAGGGCAAACATTCACAGATGGGTTATGGGGGAATAATAGTGAGCTGAAAACACACACATACACACACATAGACGCACATTCCGGTACACACAAACACACACACACACAATCGCACACATATACAGACAGGTAGGCACTCAACATAGAGACACGTATATGAAAGTATGGACGCACACACGAAGCCCCGCTGACACATCTAACACACACATAACCAGATGTACTGATTGCATAAGTATGTGGCATATACACACATGCACCACATGCACAAAGGAGTGAACGGATGCATCAACATGCAAGGTCAATTCACTTTGGTCAATTCAGGATATTTCTTCATATATTAAAATGTAAATACTAAAAGAATCATTTGGCATGAGAACGTTATCCTATGTAATTAATACATAATGGGAAATAATTGGCAAATTGGGCTTTCTATGTACATTTTGAGTTGATTGTATTGAAAGTGAACTGACCATAATCCTGCATAATCCTCCACCACTGACAGTGGGCTCTCTTATTCAGGAGGTTCTGTCGGGTAAAGAGGAATCTAGGCTCTTGGCCAGACACAATGCCTTCATTATTCGAGGAGAGGAGGAGGAGAGGAGAGGAGAGAGAGAGGAGAGAGAGGAGAGGAGAGGAGAGAGAGGAGAGGAGAGGAGAGGAGAGGAGGGGAGAGGAGAGGAGAGGAGAGGAGAGGAGAGGAGAGGAGAGGAGAGGAGAGGAGAGGAGAGGAGAGGAGAGGAGAGGAGAGGAGAGAGAGGAGAGGAGAGGAGAGAGAGGAGAGGAGAGGAGAGGAGAGGAGAGGAGAGGAGAGGAGAGGAGAGGAGAGGAGAGGAGAGGAGAGGAGAGGAGATGAGAGGAGAGGAGAGGAGAGGAGAGGAGAGGAGAGGAGAGGAGAGGAAAGGAGAGGAGAGGAGAGGAGAGGAGAGGAGAGAGAGGAGAGGAGAGGAGAGGAGAGGAGGGGAGAGGAGAGGAGAGGAGAGGAGAGGAGAGGAGAGGAGAGGAGAGGAGAGGAGAGGAGAGAGGAGAGGAGAGGAGAGAGAGGAGAGGAGAGGAGAGGAGGGGGAGAGGAGAGATGAGAGGAGAGGAGAGGAGAGGAGAGTGAGAGGAGAGGAGAGGAGAGGAGAGGAGAGGAGAGGAGAGGAGAGGAGAGGAGAGGAGAGGAGAGGAGAGGAGAGGAGAGGAGAGGAGAGGAGAAGAGAGGAGAGGAGAGGATAGGGGGACAGGAGAGATGAGAGGAGAGGATAAGAGAGAAGAGAAGAGAGAGAAGAGAAGAGAAGAGAAGAGAAGAGAAGAGAAGAGAGAGAAGAGAAGAGAAGAGAAGAGAAGAGAAGAGAAGAGAAGAGAAGAGAGAGAAGAGAAGAGAAGAGAGAGAAGAGAAGAGAGAGAAAGAAGAGAAGAGAAGAGAAAGAGAAGAGAAGAGAAGAGAAGAGAAGAGAAGAGAAGAGAAGAGAAGAGAAGAGGAAGAGAAGAGAAGAGAAGAGAAGAGAAGAGAAGAGAAGAGAAGAGAAGAGAAGAGGATGTACAGTAATATATCATAAGTCACCTTCTTGTCCATACCGTTGACCTGAATTGGCAATTACCTTTTCTGCATCACAGTAGTTATTGTACATGACTCGTCTCACAAATCAAAGTTTGTATTTCATTAAAGATGTAATTTCAACCTACTCTAGGCAAACATTGTCAAGTTGTCACCCAACAGCGCAATGACAAGGGGATAAGCTATGGTTGAGTGAAAGACAGGCGGTAGAGAACACACTGAGGTGTAGAACTGGAATGGACCCGACCTCTCAGAAATCGAAATAACTGTTGGCCTTTTGATTGAACTGTGTTATGTGAGCTCACTCACTACCTTATATGAGTTTCTGTATCTGCCCAACTCTCTCTCTCTCTCTCTCTCTCTCTCTCTCTCTCTCTCTCTCTCTCTCTCTCTCTCTCTCTCCTCTCTCTTTCAGTTCCACACATCAAAAAGGCCATCTACAGTAGAAAGGCCCGGCCAACCCTCCCTCCATGTGTCTCAGTCCAAGAGCTGCCCTGTAGAGTCCAGACATATTCTGCCCCACCATCTCATCAATTTTACTCTTTGATTTCATCGCGCAGCAGACAGAAACCGAGGTGGCAGTGGAAAGGTTTCATCTTGTGCTGCAACAAAGTTGTGAAATGAATGAAATTACGTGAAATGCAATCAAAAGCAAACCATCCACATGATTATAATCACAACTCTGATCAAATCTGGAGACGTACTGTAGTACATGGATCGCGTTGCCTAAATTGCGTGGAATGTAAAAGACTCGCAGAGTGTTAGAATCAGAGACACTTAATTTTCCCAGTAGAATACATTTACAAGAATTGTCCTTTGTGGGGCGAAATGAGACGAGGAAGAGAAAAGAGAGACCAACTTCCACAACACTGACGCGGTGCGAGGAGGAGGACACAAGTTCACAACACATCGTCGTTTTTACAGAAGAAAATACACAACAACAAGGATTTCATTTTTTTACACTCTCAATAATGCAAAAACTGTCTGGCACCACAACAAGGGTCTCAATAATGCAAACTGCCTGCGATCCCACAGTGCATTAGGGTTTAAAGTGAGCATGAAACACAAACCCTTCAAGCAGATTCAATTCCAAATCAAGCAGGCCATGTAAATGATGTGGTGACAGGGGGCCCGCGCTGCAATTAGCGTGCCAGGGTGGTGTTAAAGCAATTAGGCAGAGC
>NC_140179.1:96778217-96803217 GCF_963971535.1 Notolepis coatsorum
TAATTTATAGCTCAAGGAGCGCGTACAAGCAAATAAACAGGCATCCCTGGTCTTCACGTCCCTCTCAATTTGCCTCTCCCACGCTCTGCTGCTTATAGACGGAGAGAGGGGTATGCGCCGTGTGTGTGTGCGTGTGTGTGTGCGTGTGTGTGTGCGTGTGTGTGTGCGTGTGTGTGTGTGTGTGTGTGTGTGTGTGTGCGTGCGTGCGTGCATGCGTGCGTGCGTGCGTGCGTGCGTGTGTGTGTGTGTGTGTCCGTGTGTGTGTGTGTGTGTGTGTGTGTGTGTGTGTGTGTGTGTGTGTGTGTGAGGGCGGGCGGGCGGGGGGTGATGGGGGTCAGGGGGGTGGCAGGAGAGTTTGAAAGTGCACAACTTCAGGCTGATGTGACATTAGGAGACCCCCCCCCCCCCCCCCAAAGAAGAAACAACAACAGCATAACAAACCGATATACTGTACAGTACACACAAGGGAAGGGAAGTGGAGAGCCTTGACACAAACAGTCAATCACAATACAATGGTATTCAATTCAATGGTTTCCAATACAATGCAGTCTGAATAGGGAGGTGTAGTCTGACGTCACTTTAGTTTCCTATAGGGAGGTGTTGTCTGACGTCACTTTAGTTTCCTGCGCGGTCCACCCCTATAGGGATTTATCATTGGGAGAATGTATTATCGGCTATTGTAATAATTCTGCCTCATGACCATTGGCACAAGCTTTCCATTTTTGCACAAAAATGAGTTCCCTGCTATCGCTAACATTATTGTTTAAGCATTTTTGGTTGAAATTTTATTATACGTAATTATTATTGTACGATTAATTGCGAATTGTTTCATGTTGAGCTATAGATTGTGGATGAATACACTCAGGAAGGTACACCATGCCAATGTTCATGCTTTATTCATTTTAACACGAGACGATTTAGAAATGTGTCCGTTGGGAAATACATTGCAATTTCAAGCGAGGTCGACCGGCCGGATACCAACAATGACGTGACCACTACACCTCCCTATAGACCAGGAAGTAACCACTACACCTCCCCTATAGACCAGGAAGTAACCACTACACCTTCCCTATGGGGGCACTGGTTGTGGTGGGGAGGGGGTTAAGGGGAAATTATTTGAAAACATATTATCTAGTCTTCTCTCCTTCTTTTCATTGTCTATCTCTCAGGCAGGTGTAGTCATGGGGGGGGGGGGGTCTGTTGTGTGGTGGGAAAACTTTGAACCTTTGCAGGCTCTTTTGGAAGGGGGGTGGGGGTCCCCCCCCCCCCCCGTCTCGTGATCTTACTAACCCGCCCCCGCTTGCCGTCTTCGCATCGCCGTGACAACGCCCTCCAGGTAACAAGGAGATTAGACGCAGTCTGAGGGGCCTTGTTGTACCGCGGCGAAGCTTTAGCGAAAGGGGGTCTTTAAATATTTAAGATATGAGTACAATGAGTATGTTGTTACAATGTGAAGAGAGAAGGGAGAGGGAGGGAGAGAGAGAGAGAGAGAGAGAGAGAGAGAGAGAGAGAGAGAGAGAGAGAGAGAGAGAGAGAGAGAGAGAGAGAGAGAGAGAGAGAGAGAAAATGGAATCATTTACGTTTGTGGAAATCATTTACGTTTCATCTCCACGATTCGTCTGGTTTCGAGGTCTGCGTCGTGACTTTTCTTTCTTTCTTGAAATAAGGGAATATCTTCTAAGTAAGTAAATCTTTTTTTCTGTGTGCGCGCGAGGGTGATATCTTTGTCATGTGACATGGAATAAAAAATTCCATTACTTAGGATGGATGGCTTTTGCGTATAAAGTTCTTAGTCCTCGAGGCATTTTAACAAAACCCAGTGTTAAATCATGTATTCTCTCCGTTACCACAGATGTCCTTGTATTATCATCATGGTTTTCATGGTTGGCAGAAAACCAAGCCCTATTTTAGAACGGGGGTGGGGGAAGGGGGGGGTGTTAGTAAGCAAACAAACAGCGTACGGCGTAGGTATAGGCAGGCCGCTCCACAGCCCTCTTGTCAAAGTCACTTACAGTCGTCAGGTAATGACCCTATTTGCATTGTAAACCAGACCCGCGTGTCGCCGGGCTAATGGGGCCACCACTGTTCCCGAGGAGGGTAATTGAAAGTGACATTACTTGAACTCTCTTCTCTTTTTTATTTTTATTTTGTACCAACCTTCCCTGTTTAACCCGTCCGTCCGCGAGGTCTGATCTCATCTCATTCTGATGCCGGGCCACGAGTCTCGACACAGAGGTGGTGGAGCCGCGTCAAACTGTCGACACCGCGGAGGTGGAGGTGGACGGAGGAGGAGAAGGAGCACTGTGGGGTGTTTTGTATTGGGCTCCATGTTGGCCAGCGCTGCTCCTTCCAAAGTGCTCGTTATACTGCTACAGTAGCCAGTTAATAAAGGACGGTTAAAGAAGAGAATACCTTCATGAGAAGGTTGGTTGGCCCTCTCTGACGGAGAGGCAAAACAAACACTGGTTTTTGTTCATTCGTTCAAGGCCCTTACTGGTGAGCTACTTCCTTATACTACATTGTTATTGGAATGGAATTTTGGAACCTAATGAACCCGTTCTAGTGACTGGCTGGTCCTTAAAGGAACACGCCAACTTTTGGGGAAATTGGCTTATTTGCCATCTACCCTGGAGTTAGACAAGCAGATGCATAACCCTTTCTTCTGTGCATGCAGATTAGGCTATACACAGGTCACAACATGTTAACAGGAAAGTTTTGGAGTTGTATTTGGAGTGTATTTCGTGACTGTTGGGAACTAGGCTACACTGGCACACCTACTTCCAGTGAATGGCGCTAAGCTAGGCTAATAGTGCGGCTGTTCCCTAAGCCTAATGCATGCACAGAGAAGAAAAGGGTATGTATCTGCTTGTCTAACTCCAGGGTAGATGGCAAATAAGCTAATTTCCCAAAAAGTCGGCGTGTTTGTAACAGGGTGAATTTGCATTTCGCTATGATCAGTCCAGTATTAGCTAACCTACTGTACACTGGCTTCCGGTAACATTTAGAATTGATTTCAAGGTCCTCCTCCTTATATGCAAAGCACTAAATGGAACAGGACTAAGCTACATTGCAAATTCAACTATGTGCCTCCTAGAACATTGCGATCATCTACTACTGGTCTATTGGAGGTTCCAAGCCACAGTCTAAGGAAAATCGGGGATGCAGCCTTTACAAACTATGCACCAAAGTTACAGAACACACACTACCTATGGACATTAGGGAAGCTAGATCTCTTACAGTAATATATATAATAATAAAATAAAAAAGAAAATGCTAAAAATTTACCTCTTCACCATAGGCTTCTAATACACTCCGCTGATTGTACTGTAGCACTATTTTACTCTGTCCATTCTATTGCATCATTTTACTATCTATTCTATTCTACTATTTTATTGCACTGTATTATTATTATTATTATTATTATTATTATTATTATTATTATTATTATTATTATTATTATTATTATTATTATTATTATTATTATTATTATTATTATTATTATTATTATTATTATTATTATTATTATTATTATTATTATTATTATTATTATTATTATTATTATTATTATATATTATTATAAGTTTATTATTATTATGATTATGATGCCCCTAGCTCATGGAATGAACTCCAACAGTGCTTAAAGCTTGAGATTATCCCCTACAGTATGTTGCAGAGTTTAAAACCTTGATCCCCAACCAGCTGTCAATCAAGTAATACGTGTTTTAGTTGATTTGTTATCCTTGCTTTTGCCTTCGTCTGGTTGTCTCTTTTGCTCATGTCTGTACGTACAGTACACTCATCATGACTGTAAATGAGGGACACCTCAGTTGCCTTTCGACTTTAAATAAATGTTTGAAAATGAAAGTGAAATAAAGGAAGGTTGGTGAGGAGGGAATCTGTTTTTATTTATAAAGCCATAATTAGAGACTGGTCCAAATTATTTCTTTATTGGAATGGACCATTGCACCCTGTCGTACATGGGGTGGGGCGGCTATGGCTCAGGGGTAGAGCGGGGCGTCCAATGATCGAAGGGTTGGTGGTTCGAATCCCGCTCAAGCCCATGTCCATCCCATTGCCGTTGTGTCCTTGGGCAAGACACTTAACCTACTTGCCTCGTATGAATGTGTATGCATGTGAATGAATGTTGGTGGTGGTCGGAGGGGCCGTAGGCGATGATTATTCGCCACGCTTCCGTGAGTCTGCCTCAGGGCAGCTCTGGCTGCAATTGTAGCTTACCACCACCGGTATGACTGTGTATGAACGAATAATGGACTCTGTAAGCGCTCTGAGTCAGAGAAGAGCGCTATATAAATCCAATCCATTATTATTACATGATCCAGGGATTGTCTTACACTTGAAGAGTGCCTAGAGTTTGTACTGAACTTGATCCAGGGATTGTCTTACACTTGAAGAGTGCCAGTTTGTACTGAACTTTATCCAGGGATTGTCTTACACTTGAAGAGTGCCTAGCCTAGAGTGTGTACTGAACTTGATCCAATGATCCCCCCCCCCTCTTCAGCCCCTACCACATGGAATACCCTGCAGAAAACTCTGAAATTAGACATTCTAGTATCTATGGGTCGGTGACCAATCCGGTCACCACAGTAGTAGGCCTACATACATTATATAGTTGTTTTAAAATTGTCACCTGTTTTTTTTTTTTTTTTTTTAATGTGCTCTTATTGTTCTGATGTTTCTTTATTTATGAACCCACTACGACACTGTACGGCACTCATGGACACTGTACGACACTGTAAACTACTCAGCGTATTTATCCAGTATGAACAAAGATTGAGTGAATGAGGGCTGCACACATCGAAGGGCTGCTGGTTCAATCTCCTGCTAACTACCGTGTCTCCATACCGAGGAGGTGCCTCTGAGCAACGCCACCTATAACCCGTGTATTCATGTGCTAACCTGCTCTAAGGATAGTCAAAACTATAGCTAACGTCAGGTAAACGCAGTAATACAAGGCAGCAATATACCATATCATTGTGTCAGTCTTTGTAAAAACTAGCCACCGCTGCACTTCCCTGCTCCCGTACGTGACCCACCACATGGCCAGGTAATGATGGCTAATTTGGATCCACTAAGAGGATGGAAAAAAGGCACCCGTTTACCAACAAAATGACACACCAAGGTTCCGCTTGGCACTAAAACAGACGCGTGTGGATCCTGAAAATTGCCACATAATGTTGCCTTCCCTTTTGTCCAGTCTAATTACTCGTATTAGCTATAATAATTACAGTATGGTCAAGAGTCTTATCAATATGCAGCTCTCAAAAAAGTCTACCTCGAATGTAAAAATGAGGCAACTAAAACATCATTAAAATGCCCCCCAAAAAAAATCTGTAATTTGTTCTCATGGCCAAAGGGCGGCAGACGTTTCATTTTCAGAGTAGGAGTTTTATAAGCACCCAGTCGACTGCGGGTTGGTTGAGAGAGGGAGGAGGGAGGAGGGGATGCACGGATGGACGGACTGACACGGCTCGGCGATGGCCGCGTTCTTAATGGCTTAACTTCATCAACCTTTATTTATACTCGAAAAGACAATCGAGGTCGCCCTTATTTTCAACGTCGTTGAGACTCCACAGACATTTCAATAGCACACATTTCTACAATATAACAATAATAAATATGAATAACTATCTATATAGTATAAAATGAACATAGGCATAACATCAGCAGCACACAGATTGACGGAATAAAAAACAATGCATAAATTGCAGACATAATAATAGGTATATAAAAGACAATAAAAGTAGTGCAATGTAAACGCGCAGGCTTAATAATGGCATAAAATAAGTACAAAAGTACAACGCCGCTCGAAGGCATGTGAACCCCCCCCCCCCCCCCCCGGAACAGTCAGTCCCCCCAAAACACCCCACACATTAATCCCTACCACATCCCCATCCACCCAAGACGCACCCCCCCGATAAAGCACGCCATGACCGAAGGAAAACACAAAAAAAACAGCGCCCGCGTGCCACTCACACCGCCGTGCACGGCGACGGGAATGCCACCCCTGCTGCGGGCCGCACCATCTCCCCCGGTCCGGGTGGTGCCCCCGCCCGCCACCACTTAATATCATCGGGGAAATGACCTCGAGATCCGACAATCGTCGAAAAAAATCTCTTCTCCAGACCTTAAAAGAAAAAAGATAGAGGGAAAGAAGCCTCCGGAACAACTTAATTGTGACATTAGGAGGCATCACACAGCCTGCTGGAGCAGAGGGGGATTGATTAGAGGAAAAGGTGGTCGACTTTGTGAAAAGGTCATCGCACACTTTACCTGGAGTTTTTTTGTCACATCTCCCCCACCCTCCTCCAACCCCCCTCCGTGAAAAGTGGGCACGGAATGAAACGGGAGGAAGAAGTCCTGTGTGATTAGAGAGTTTGGGGACGGACAGTGATTTCTCTCCTTTTTTCTCCCCCGAACGCATTAGTGAAATAAGATGGTAATTTCCCGAGGCCGCGGTGTATCCACGCAGAAAATGATAAAAGGGGGGAAAAGGAAGTGAGAGAAAGAAGGAACGGGGAGAGGAGGAGGAGGAGGAGGAGGAGCAGGAGGTGTCGCCTCTCTTGCAGCAGGTGGGCCGCTATGGAGGTTAATTGAGGGGTTAACAGGGGGGGTGGTGTCAGGTGAAGGTCAGGCCGCCCGTTTCAGCCGGCGGGGGGTCTCTGGTCCCCGGTGACCTCAGTCCGTGTCGGCGGACGTGTTTCCGTGTCAGCGCCGCCGCCTCTACGTGAGAACCTTCCCTAATGGAGGAGAGAGACCAAAGAGGAGACCAAAGAGGAAGCAGGGGCGGGGTGTACGACGGGAGGGGGAGGGGCTAGCTGCTACCGGGTGTCTGTGTGATGAAGAGGGGAGGCTAGCTGCTACCGTGTGTCTGTGTGATGAAGAGGAGAGGCTAGCTGCTACCGTGTGTCTGTGTGATGAAGAGCGGAGCCTAGCTGCTACCGTGTGTCTGTGTGATGAAGAGGAGGGGCTAGCTGCTACCGTGTGTCTGTGTGATGAAGAGGAGGGGCTAGCTGCTACCGTGTGTCTGTGTGTGATGAAGAGGGGAGGCTAGCTGCTACCGTGTGTCTGTGTGATGAAGAGGAGAGGCTAGCTGCTACCGTGTGTCTGTGTGATGAAGAGGGGCTAGCTGCTACCGTGTGTCTGTGTGTGATGAAGAGGAGAGGCTAGCTGCTACCGTGTGTCTGTGTGATGATGAAGAGGAGAGGCTAGCTGCTACCGTGTGTCTGTGTGATGAAGAGGAGAGGCTAGCTGCTACCGTGTGTCTGTGTGATGAAGAGGGGAGGCTAGCTGCTACCGTGTGTCTGTGTGATGAAGAGGAGGGGCTAGCTGCTACCGTGTGTCTGTGTGATGAAGAGGGGAGGCTAGCTGCTACCGTGTGTCTGTGTGATGAAGAGGAGAGGCTAGCTGCTACCGTGTGGCTGTGTGATGAAGAGGGGAGAGGCTAGCTGCTACCGTGTGTCTGTGTGATGAAGAGGGGAGGCTAGCTGCTACCGTGTGTCTGTGTGATGAAGTGGGGAGGCTAGCTGCTACCGTGTGTCTGTGTGATGAAGAGGGGAGGCTAGCTGCTACCGTGTGTCTGTGTGATGAAGAGGAGAGGCTAGCTGCTACCGTGTGTCTGTGTGTGATGAAGAGGAGGGGCTAGCTGCTACCGTGTGTCTGTGTGATGAAGAGGAGAGGCTAGCTGCTACCGTGTGTCTGTGTGATGAAGAGGAGGAGAGGCTAGCTGCTACCGTGTGTCTGTGTGATGAAGAGGAGAGAGGCTAGCTGCTACCGTGTGTCTGTGTGATGAAGAGGAGAGGCTAGCTGCTACCGTGTGTCTGTGTGATGAAGAGGAGAGGCTAGCTGCTACCGTGTGTCTGTGTGATGAAGAGGGGCTAGCTGCTACCGTGTGTCTGTGTGATGAAGAGGGGCTAGCTGCCGCTACCATGTGTCTGTGTGATGAAGAGGAGAGGCTAGCTGCTACCGTGTGTCTGTGTGTGATGAAGAGGAGGGGCTAGCTGCTACCGTGTGTCTGTGTGATGAAGAGGAGAGGCTAGCTGCTACCGTGTGTCTGTGTGATGAAGAGGAGGAGAGGCTAGCTGCTACCGTGTGTCTGTGTGATGAAGAGGAGAGGCTAGCTGCTACCGTGTGTCTGTGTGATGAAGAGGGGAGGCTAGCTGCTACCGTGTGTCTGTGTGATGAAGAGGAGAGGCTAGCTGCTACCGTGTGTCTGTGTGATGAAGAGGAGAGGCTAGCTGCTACCGGGTGTCTGTGTGATGAAGAGGGGAGGCTAGCTGCTACCGTGTGTCTGTGTGATGAAGAGGAGAGGCTAGCTGCTACCGTGTGTCTGTGTCTGATGAAGAGAGGCTAGCTGCTACCGTGTGTCTGTGTGATGAAGAGGAGAGGCTAGCTGCTACCGTGTGTCTGTGTGATGAAGAGGAGAGGCTAGCTGCTACCGTGTGTCTGTGTGATGAAGAGGAGAGGCTAGCTGCTACCGTGTGTCTGTGTGATGAAGAGGAGAGGCTAGCTGCTACCGTGTGTCTGTGTGATGAAGAGGAGAGGCTAGCTGCTACCGTGTGTCTGTGTGATGAAGAGGAGAGGGGCTAGCTGCTACCGTGTGTCTGTGTGATGAAGAAGAGAGGCTAGCTGCTACCGTGTGTCTGTGTGATGAAGAGGAGAGGGGCTAGCTGCTACCGTGTGTCTGTGTGATGAAGAGGAGAGGCTAGCTGCAACCGTGTGTCTGTGTGATGAAGAGGAGAGGCTAGCTGCTACCGTGTGGCTGTGTGATGAAGAGGAGAGGCTAGCTGCTACTGTGTGTCTGTGTGATGAAGAGGAGAGGCTAGCTGCCACTACCATGTGTTTGATGAAGAGGAGGGGCTAGCTGCCACTACCATGTGTTTGATGAAGAGGAGGGGCTAGCTGCTACCGTGTGTCTGTGTGTGATGAAGAGGAGAGGCTAGCTGCTACCGTGTGTCTGTGTGATGAAGAGGAGAGGCTAGCTGCTACCGTGTGTCTGTGTGATGAAGAGGAGAGGCTAGCTGCTACCGTGTGTCTGTGTGATGAAGAGGAGAGGCTAGCTGCTACCGTGTGTCTGTGTGATGAAGAGGAGGGGCTAGCTGCTACCGTGTGTCTGTGTGATGAAGAGGAGAGGCTAGCTGCTACCGTGTGTCTGTGTGATAAAGAGGAGAGGCTAGCTGCTACCGTGTGTCTGTGTGATGAAGAGGGGAGGCTAGCTGCTACCGTGTGTCTGTGTGATGAAGAGAGGCTAGCTGCTACCGTGTGTCTGTGTGATGAAGAGGGGAGGCTAGCTGCTACCGTGTGTCTGTGTGATGAAGAGGAGAGGCTAGCTGCTACCGTGTGTCTGTGTGATGAAGAGGGGGAGAGGCTAGCTGCTACCGTGTGTCTGTGTGATGAAGAGGGGAGGGGCTAGCTGCTACCGTGTGTCTGTGTGATGAAGAGGAGAGGCTAGCTGCTGCCGTGTGTCTGTGTGATGAAGAGGAGAGGCTAGCTGCTACCGTGTGTCTGTGTGATGAAGAGGGGAGGCTAGCTGCTACCGTGTGTCTGTGTGATGAAGAGGGGAGGCTAGCTGCTACCGTGTGTCTGTGTGTGATGAAGAGGGGAGGCTAGCTGCTACCGTGTGTCTGTGTGATGAAGAGGGGAGGCTAGCTGCTACCGTGTGTCTGTGTGATGAAGAGGAGAGGCTAGCTGCTACCGTGTGTCTGTGTGATGAAGAGGAGAGGCTAGCTGCTACCGTGTGTCTGTGTGATGAAGAGGGAGAGGCTAGCTGCTACCGTGTGTCTGTGTGATGAAGAGGAGAGGCTAGCTGCTACCGTGTGTCTGTGTGTGATGAAGAGGGGAGGCTAGCTGCTACCGTGTGTCTGTGTGATGAAGAGGGGAGGCTAGCTGCTACCGTGTGTCTGTGTGTGATGAAGAGGGGAGGCTAGCTGCTACCGTGTGTCTGTGTGATGAAGAGGGGAGGCTAGCTGCTACCGTGTGTCTGTGTGATGAAGAGGAGAGGCTAGCTGCTACCGTGTGTCTGTGTGATGAACAGGGGAGGCTAGCTGCTACCGTGTGTCTGTGTGATGAAGAGGAGAGGCTAGCTGCTACCGTGTGTCTGTGTGATGAAGAGGAGAGGCTAGCTGCTACCGTGTGTCTGTGTGATGAAGAGGGGAGGCTAGCTGCTACCGTGTGTCTGTGTGATGAAGAGGGGAGGCTAGCTGCTACCGTGTGTCTGTGTGATGAAGAGGAGAGGCTAGCTGCTACCGTGTGTCTGTGTGATGAAGAGGAGGGGCTAGCTGCTACCGTGTGTCTGTGTGATGAAGAGGAGAGGCTAGCTGCTACCGTGTGTCTGTGTGATGAAGAGGAGAGGCTAGCTGCTACCGTGTGTCTGTGTGATGAAGAGGGGAGGCTAGCTGCTACCGTGTGTCTGTGTGATGAAGAGGAGGGGCTAGCTGCTACCGTGTGTCTGTGTGATGAAGAGGAGAGGCTAGCTGCTACCGTGTGTCTGTGTGATGAAGAGGAGGGGCTAGCTGCTACCGTGTGTCTGTGTGATGAAGAGGAGAGGCTAGCTGCTACCGTGTGTCTGTGTGATGAAGAGGAGGGGCTAGCTGCTACCGTGTGTCTGTGTGATGAAGAGGGGAGGCTAGCTGCTACCGTGTGTCTGTGTGATGAAGAGGAGAGGCTAGCTGCTACCGTGTGTCTGTGTGATGAAGAGGAGGGGCTAGCTGCTACCGTGTGTCTGTGTGATGAAGAGGGGAGGCTAGCTGCTACCGGGTGTCTGTGTGATGAAGAGGAGGGGCTAGCTGCTACCGGGTGTGTGTGTGATGAAGAGGAGAGGCTAGCTGCTACCGTGTCTGTGTGTGATGAAGAGGGGAGGCTAGCTGCTACCGTGTGTGTGTGTGATGAAGAGGGGAGGCTAGCTGCTACCGTGTGTCTGTCTGATGAAGAGGAGAGGCTAGCTGCTACCGTGTGTCTGTGTGATGAAGAGGGGAGGCTAGCTGCTACCGTGTGTCTGTGTGATGAAGAGGAGGGGCTAGCTGCTACCGTGTGTCTGTGTGATGAAGAGGAGAGGCTAGCTGCTACCGTGTGTCTGTCTGATGAAGAGGAGAGGCTAGCTGCTACCGTGTGTCTGTGTGATGAAGAGGGGAGGCTAGCTGCTACCGTGTGTCTGTCTGATGAAGAGGAGAGGCTAGCTGCTACCGTGTGTCTGTGTGATGAAGAGGGGAGGCTAGCTGCTACCGTGTGTCTGTGTGATGAAGAGGAGGAGAGGCTAGCTGCTACCGTGTGTCTGTGTGTGATGAAGAGGAGAGGCTAGCTGCTACCGTGTGTCTGTGTGATGAAGAGGGGAGGCTAGCTGCTACCGTGTGTCTGTGTGATGAAGAGGAGAGGCTAGCTGCTACCGTGTGTCTGTGTGATGAAGAGGAGGGGCTAGCTGCTACCGTGTGTCTGTGTCTGATGAAGAGGGGAGGCTAGCTGCTACCGTGTGTCTGTGTGATGAAGAGGGGAGGCTAGCTGCTACCGTATGTCTGTGTGATGAAGAGGAGAGGCTAGCTGCTACCGTGTGTCTGTCTGATGAAGAGGAGAGGCTAGCTGCTACCGTGTGTCTGTGTGATGAAGAGGGGAGGCTAGCTGCTACCGTGTGTCTGTCTGATGAAGAGGAGAGGCTAGCTGCTACCGTGTGTCTGTGTGATGAAGAGGGGAGGCTAGCTGCTACCGTGTGTCTGTGTGATGAAGAGGAGGAGAGGCTAGCTGCTACCGTGTGTCTGTGTGTGATGAAGAGGAGAGGCTAGCTGCTACCGTGTGTCTGTGTGATGAAGAGGGGAGGCTAGCTGCTACCGTGTGTCTGTGTGATGAAGAGGAGAGGCTAGCTGCTACCGTGTGTCTGTGTGATGAAGAGGAGGGGCTAGCTGCTACCGTGTGTCTGTGTCTGATGAAGAGGGGAGGCTAGCTGCTACCGTGTGTCTGTGTGATGAAGAGGGGAGGCTAGCTGCTACCGGGTGTCTGTGTGATGAAGAGGAGGGGCTAGCTGCTACCGTGTGTCTGTGTGATGAAGAGGAGAGGCTAGCTGCTACCATGTGTCTGTGTGATGAAGAGGAGGGGCTAGCTGCTACCGTGTGTCTGTGTGATGAAGAGGGGAGGCTAGCTGCTACCGTGTGTCTGTGTGATGAAGAGGAGGGGCTAGCTGCTACCGTGTGTCTGTGTGATGAAGAGGGTGCTACCGTGTGTCTGTGTGATGTAGAGGAGAGGCTAGCTGCTACCGTGTGTCTGTGTGATGAAGAGGAGGGGCTAGCTGCTACCGGGTGTCTGTGTGATGAAGAGGAGGGGCTAGCTGCCACCGTGTGTCTGTGTGATGAAGAGGAGAGGCTAGCTGCTACCGTGTGTCTGTGTGATGAAGAGGAGGGGCTAGCTGCCACCGTGTGTCTGTGTGATAAAGAGGAGAGGCTAGCTGCTACCATGTGTCTGTGTGATGAAGAGGAGAGGCTAGCTGCTACCGTGTGTCTGTGTGATGAAGAGGAGGGGCTAGCTGCCACCGTGTGTCTGTGTGATGAAGAGGAGAGGCTAGCTGCTACCGTGTGTCTGTGTGTGATGAAGAGGAGAGGCTAGCTGCTACCGTGTGTCTGTGTGATGAAGAGGGGAGGCTAGCTGCTACCGTGTGTCTGTGTGATGAAGAGGAGAGGCTAGCTGCTACTGTGTGTCTGTGTGATGAAGAGGAGGGGCTAGCTGCTACCGGGTGTCTGTGTGATGAAGAGGAGAGGCTAGCTGCTACCGTGTGTCTGTGTGATGAAGAGGAGAGGCTAGCTGCTACCGTGTGTCTGTGTGATGAAGAGGGGAGGCTAGCTGCTACCGTGTGTCTGTGTGATGAAGAGGGGAGGCTAGCTGCTACCGTGTGTCTGTGTGATGAAGAGGAGAGGCTAGCTGCTACCGTGTGTCTGTGTGATGAAGAGGAGAGGCTAGCTGCTACCATGTGTCTGTGTGATGAAGAGGAGGGGCTAGCTGCTACCGTGTGTCTGTGTGATGAAGAGGAGGGGCTAGCTGCTATCGTGTGTCTGTGTGTGATGAAGAGGAGAGGCTAGCTGCTACCGTGTGTCTGTGTGATGAAGATGAGGGGCTAGCTGCTACCATGTGTCTGTGTGTGATGAAGAGGAGAGGCTAGCTGCTACCATGTGTCTGTGTGATGAAGAGGAGGGGCTAGCTGCTGCTGCCATGTGTGTGATGAAGAGGGGAGGCTAGCTGCTACCGTGTGTCTGTGTGTGTGATGAAGAGGAGAGGCTAGCTGCTACCGTGTGTCTGTGTGATGAAGAGGAGAGGCTAGCTGCTACCGTGTGTCTGTGTGATGAAGAGGGGGAGAGGCTAGCTGCTACCGTGTGTCTGTGTCTGATGAAGAGGAGAGGCTAGCTACTACCGTGTGTCTGTGTGATGAAGAGGGGGAGAGGCTAGCTGCTACCGTGTGTCTGTGTGATGAAGAGGGGAGGCTAGCTGCTACCGTGTGTCTGTGTGATGAAGAGGGGAGGCTAGCTGCTACCATGTGTCTGTGTGATGAAGAGGAGAGGCTAGCTGCTACCGTGTGTCTGTGTGATGAAGAGGAGAGGCTAGCTGCTACCATGTGTCTGTGTGATGAAGAGGAGAGGCTAGCTGCTACCGTGTGTCTGTGTGTGATGAAGAGGAGAGGCTAGCTGCTACCGTGTGTCTGTGTGATGAAGAGGAGAGGCTAGCTGCTACCGTGTGTCTGTGTGATGAAGAGGGGAGGCTAGCTGCTACCGTGTGTCTGTGTGATGAAGAGGGGAGGCTAGCTGCTACCGTGTGTCTGTGTGATGAAGAGGAGAGGCTAGCTGCTACCGTGTGTCTGTCTGATGAAGAGGAGAGGCTAGCTGCTACAGTGTGTCTGTGTGATGAAGAGGGGAGGCTAGCTGCTACCGTGTGTCTGTGTGTGATGAAGAGGGGAGGCTAGCTGCTACCGGGTGTCTGTGTGATGAAGAGGAGGGGCTAGCTGCTGCTACCGGGTGTCTGTGTGATGAAGAGGAGAGGCTAGCTGCTACCGTGTGTCTGTGTGATGAAGAGGAGAGGCTAGCTGCTACCGTGTGTCTGTGTGTGATGAAGAGGAGAGGCTAGCTGCTACCGTGTGTCTGTGTGATGAAGAGGAGAGGCTAGCTGCTACCGTGTGTCTGTGTGATGAAGAGAGGCTAGCTGCTACCGTGTGTCTGTGTGATGAAGAGGAGAGGCTAGCTGCTACTGTGTGTCTGTGTGTGATGAAGAGGAGAGGCTAGCTGCTACCGTGTGTCTGTGTCTGATGAAGAGGAGAGGCTAGCTGCTACCGTGTGTCTGTGTGATGAAGAAGAGAGGCTAGCTGCTACCGTGTGTCTGTGTCTGATGAAGAGGAGGGGCTAGCTGCTGCTACCATGTGTGTGATGAAGAGGAGGGGCTAGCTGCTGCTACCGTGTGTCTGATGAAGAGGAGGGGCTAGCTGCTGCTACCATGTGTCTGATGAAGAGGAGGGGCTAGCTGCCACTACCATGTGTGTGATGAAGAGGAGGGGCTAGCTGCTGCTACCATGTGTCTGATGAAGAGGAGGGGCTAGCTGCCACTACCATGTGTGTGATGAAGAGGAGGGGCTAGCTGCTACTACCATGTGTCTGATGAAGAGGAGGGGCTAGCTGCTGCTACCATGTGTCTGATGAAGAGGAGGGGCTAGCTGCCACTACCATGTGTCTGATGAAGAGGAGGGGCTAGCTGCTGCTACCATGTGTGTGATGAAGAGGAGGGGCTAGCTGCCGCTACCATGTGTGTGATGAAGAGGAGGGGCTAGCTGTGCCTCTACCATGTGTGTGATGAAGAGGAGGGGCTAGCTGCCGCTACCATGTGTCTGATGAAGAGGAGGGGCTAGCTGCTGCTACCATGTGTCTGATGAAGAGGAGGGGCTAGCTGCTGCTACCATGTGTGTGATGAAGAGGAGGGGCTAGCTGCTGCTACCATGTGTCTGATGAAGAGGAGGGGCTAGCTGCTGCTACCATGTGTGTGATGAAGAGGAGGGGCTAGCTGCCACTACCATGTGTCTGATGAAGAGGAGGGGCTAGCTGCTGCTACCATGTGTCTGATGAAGAGGAGGGGCTAGCTGCTGCTACCATGTGTGTGATGAAGAGGAGGGGCTAGCTGCTGCTACCATGTGTCTGATGAAGAGGAGGGGCTAGCTGCTGCTACCATGTGTGTGATGAAGAGGGGCTAGCTGCCACTACCATGTGTCTGATGAAGAAGAGGGGCTAGCTGCCACTACCATGTGTCTGATGAAGAGGAGGGGCTAGCTGCTGCTACCATGTGTCTGATGAAGAGGAGGGGCTAGCTGCCGCTACCATGTGTCTGATGAAGAGGAGGGGCTAGCTGCCACTACCATGTGTCTGATGAAGAGGAGGGGCTAGCTGCTGCTACCATGTGTGTGATGAAGAGGAGGGGCTAGCTGCCACTACCATGTGTCTGATGAAGAGGAGGGGCTAGCTGCCACTACCATGTGTGTGATGAAGAGGAGGGGCTAGCTGCCGCTACCATGTGTCTGATGAAGAGGAGGGGCTAGCTGCTGCTACCATGTGTGTGATGAAGAGGAGGGGCTAGCTGCCACTACCATGTGTGTGATGAAGAGGAGGGGCTAGCTGCTGCTACCATGTGTCTGATGAAGAGGAGGGGCTAGCTGCTGCTACCATGTGTCTGATGAAGAGGAGGGGCTAGCTGCTGCTACCATGTGTGTGATGAAGAGGAGGGGCTAGCTGTGCTGCTACCATGTGTCTGATGAAGAGGAAGGAGGGGCTAGCTGCCGCTACCATGTGTCTGATGAAGAGGAGGGGCTAGCTGCTGCTACCATGTGTGTGATGAAGAGGAGGGGCTAGCTGCCACTACCATGTGTCTGATGAAGAGGAGGGGCTAGCTGCCACTACCATGTGTGTGATGAAGAGGAGGGGCTAGCTGCCGCTACCATGTGTCTGATGAAGAGGAGGGGCTAGCTGCTGCTACCATGTGTGTGATGAAGAGGAGGGGCTAGCTGCCACTACCATGTGTGTGATGAAGAGGAGGGGCTAGCTGCTGCTACCATGTGTCTGATGAAGAGGAGGGGCTAGCTGCTGCTACCATGTGTCTGATGAAGAGGAGGGGCTAGCTGCTGCTACCATGTGTGTGATGAAGAGGAGGGGCTAGCTGTGCTGCTACCATGTGTCTGATGAAGAGGAAGGAGGGGCTAGCTGCCGCTACCATGTGTCTGATGAAGAGGAGGGGCTAGCTGCTGCTACCATGTGTCTGATGAAGAGGAGAGGCTAGCTGCTGCTACCATGTGTCTGATGAAGAGGAGGGGCTAGCTGCTGCTACCATGTGTCTGATGAAGAGGAGGGGCTAGCTGCTGCTACCATGTGTCTGATGAAGAGGAGGGGCTAGCTGCTGCTACCATGTGTCTGATGAAGAGGAGGGGCTAGCTGCCACTACCATGGGTGTGATGAAGAGGAGGGGCTAGCTGCTGCTACCATGTGTGTGATGAAGAGGAGGGGCTAGCTGTCACTACCATGTGTGTGATGAAGAGGAGGGGCTAGCTGCCACTACCATGTGTGTGATGAAGAGGAGGGGCTAGCTGCCACTACCATGTGTCTGATGAAGAGGAGGGGCTAGCTGCC
Organism: Notolepis coatsorum; assembly: GCF_963971535.1. Lineage (NCBI taxonomy): Eukaryota > Metazoa > Chordata > Actinopteri > Aulopiformes > Paralepididae > Notolepis > Notolepis coatsorum. Next base: position 96,794,861 of record NC_140179.1, read on the forward strand.
ACTACCATGTGTGTGATGAAGAGGAGGGGCTAGCTGCTGCTACCATGTGTCTGATGAAGAGGAGGGGCTAGCTGCCACTACCATGTGTGTGATGAAGAGGAGGGGCTAGCTGCTGCTACCATGTGTGTGATGAAGAGGAGAGGCTAGCTGCTGCTACCATGTGTCTGATGAAGAGGAGGGGCTAGCTGCTGCTACCATGTGTCTGATGAAGAGGAGGGGCTAGCTGCTGCTACCATGTGTGTGATGAAGAGGAGAGGCTAGCTGCTGCTACCATGTGTGTGATGAAGAGGAGGGGCTAGCTGCCACTACCATGTGTCTGATGAAGAGGAGGGGCTAGCTGCTGCTACCATGTGTGTGATGAAGAGGGGCTAGCTGCCACTACCATGTGTCTGATGAAGAGGAGGGGCTAGCTGCTGCTACCATGTGTCTGATGAAGAGGAGGGGCTAGCTGCCGCTACCATGTGTCTGATGAAGAGGAGGGGCTAGCTGCCGCTACCATGTGTCTGATGAAGAGGAGGGGCTAGCTGCCGCTACCATGTGTCTGATGAAGAGGAGGGGCTAGCTGCTGCTACCATGTGTCTGATGAAGAGGAGGGGCTAGCTGCTGCTACCATGTGTGTGATGAAGAGGAGGGGCTAGCTGCTGCTACCATGTGTCTGATGAAGAGGAGGGGCTAGCTGCTGCTACCATGTGTCTGATGAAGAGGAGGGGCTAGCTGCTGCTACCATGTGTGTGATGAAGAGAAGGGGCTATCTGCTGCTACCATGTGTGTGATGAAGAGGAGGGGCTAGCGCTGCTACCATGTGTGTGATGAAGAGGAGGGGCTAGCTGCCGCTACCATGTGTCTGATGAAGAGGAGGGGCTAGCTGCCACTACCATGTGTGTGATGAAGAGGAGGGGCTAGCTGCTGCTACCATGTGTCTGATGAAGAGGAGGGGCTAGCTGCCACTACCATGTGTCTGATGAAGAGGAGGGGCTAGCTGCTGCTACCATGTGTCTGATGAAGAGGAGGGGCTAGCTGCTGCTACCATGTGTGTGATGAAGAGGAGGGGCTAGCTGCTGCTACCATGTGTCTGATGAAGAGGAGGGGCTAGCTGCCACTACCATGTGTCTGATGAAGAGGAGGGGCTAGCTGCTGCTACCATGTGTCTGATGAAGAGAAGGGGCTAGCTGCTACTACCATGTGTGTGATGAAGAGGAGGGGCTAGCTGCTGCTACCATGTGTGTGATGAAGAGGAGGGGCTAGCTGCTGCTACCATGTGTGTGATGAAGAGGAGGGGCTAGCTGCCACTACCATGTGTCTGATGAAGAGGAGGGGCTAGCTGCCGCTACCATGTGTCTGATGAAGAGGAGGGGCTAGCTGTCACTACCATGTGTCTGATGAAGAGGAGGGGCTAGCTGCCGCTACCATGTGTCTGATGAAGAGGAGGGGCTAGCTGCCGCTACCATGTGTCTGATGAAGAGGAGGGGCTAGCTGCTGCTACCATGTGTCTGATGAAGAGGAGGGGCTAGCTGCTGCTACCATGTGTGTGATGAAGAGGAGGGGCTAGCTGCTGCTACCATGTGTGTGATGAAGAGGAGAGGCTAGCTGCCACTACCATGTGTCTGATGAAGAGGAGGGGCTAGCTGCCGCTATCATGTGTCTGATGAAGAGGAGGGGCTAGCTGCCACTACCATGTGTCTGATGAAGAGGAGGGGCTAGCTGCCGCTACCATGTGTCTGATGAAGAGGAGGGGCTAGCTATCACTGCTAGTTACCACTACAATATCTGATGAAGAGGAGGGGCTAGCTATCACTGCTAGTTACCACTACAATATCTGATGAAGAGGAGGGGCTAGCTACCACTCAAATGTGTTTGATGAAGAGGAGAGGCTATACCTGTCGCTACCATGTGTCTGATGAAGAGGAGGCTAGCTATCACTGCTAGTTGATAAAAACTGTTAGTCTGCAACACTACTATCAGCGACATCTAAGAAGGGAGATCCCCTCTTGAATGGCCCTTCTAAGGTTTCTCTCCTCCACACTGCCTGTGGTGCATTTTTTCCTATTGCTAGGTTTTAATGAGTTTTTCCTTACCTTCGCGTGGGGTATGTCTGGGAGTGTTGCATTTATTTATTTTGCATTTATTTAAAAAGAAAATTTGACCTTATGGTGTTCTTGTTTTGTTCTTGACTTATTGTGATGTTTCTTCTTGACTTGTTTAAAGAAGACGTGTCCGGCCCATGGGGACATTAACGTGTGTTGTTGGGCCTTACAAATACATTAAAAATACATTAAAAGCTCGGGCTTAGCCATCACATACTGTCAGTCATTGTAGAATTCAGACACTCGTTATGAAAAAGAGGTTATCTGTGGCGTGACTGCAGGTTTTGTTTCCATTTGAACAACAAGTTTTTTTTGTACAAATAGATAAACCTCTTTGCACATAATCCCTGACATTAAAAGACATAATGATGGGGTTGGGAGTCTTCAGTAGGATGCAATCAGTGTTGTAATCAGACCAGGACAAGATGATGATAATGTCCTAATTGAGATGAAGTCGAGATCAAAACTGAAACCGGTCAAGGCCGTTTCCAAGTCAAAGACCGACATTAATTGAGACTTTTCTGAAACTGAGAATAGAATAGAATAGAATATAATTGAATATAATAGTTTAAAAAGCTGGTAATGTTTTTATATTAATGATACTACTACAGTATATACAACAAGGCCTACAGGCTGACATAAGCAGAAATCACAAACAGCTGTGAACCAAACAAATAGGTTTGGTTCATTGATCATCATACAAATGTAAAAGAAAGAGGCATACTGTAGGTAAATGGATTGGAACATTTTAGATAAAAGACTGGGAGAAATTAAATCAGAAATATGCTGGGTTAGAGAGGACTGACCTGAAATCCTCACCACTCACAGTAAATTACATTTACCTCAGTAACAATAAATGAAGTGCAGTAATTTTTTAGACACCAGCACACAAATACCACTTACTCCATCATGTCGACCCCTCTGTCAACATGTTTGTCTGTCAACATGTTCGTAATGTTTGTCTGTCAACATGCTTGTAATGTTTGCCTGTCAACACGTTTTTATTGTTTGCCTGTAATCATGTTCGTAATGTTTGTCTCTCAACATGTTCGTAATGTTTGTCTGTCAACATGCTTGTAATGTTTGCCTGTCAACACGTTTTTATTGTTTGCCTGTAATCATGTTCGTAATGTTTGTCTCTCAACATGTTCGTAATGTTTGTCTGTCAACATGTTCGTAATGTTTGATTGTTGAACTCTCAGGGGAACAAAAGGACATTGTCGCTTCCTTTGCAATGATTTATTAAAAAAGAAAATATTTTACATGTACAACAACTAACAAGGTTGAGTAGTCGTGCACTGAAAGCAGAGCGAGGATGAATGATGGTGAGGAACAAGACAAGGCGACAGCTTACAGAGTGTCGCTTTACAGATCAAGTACAGTGGACTGAACAGAACACACACAACAGTACAAACTACCGGTAGTTACTGCTGCTTGTAGATGAATTCTTCACATTATCTATATAGTGTTTCCATTACACTTCATAGCCCATGACAAAACAAATGGCTTGAGAGAGAGATGAGGATGAGTTTCTTAACGAGAGCGCGACGACACATCATGAGCTGCGGAGCTGTCCGTCTGTCCGTCCGACTTCTTTACACACAACAACCTGCCGCTGAGAGGGAGCGGGACTTGACAGCACATTATCTTGGACGGTGAAGAAGGAAGTCTTCCATTTAGCAAGCAGTGCTAACGAGGGCCCCTGTAATAAGTACACATCAAAGTGCATCTCAGAGACAGAAGACAAACGACTCCGCTCCGGTCTCTGTGATTCACTGGCCGCCAAAACTCATCTTGAGATACACAGAATCAAGTAGGGAAGGAAGGAAGGAAGGAAGGAAGGAAGGAAGGAAGGAAGGAAGGAAGGAAGGAAGGAAGGAAGGAAGGAAGGAAGGAAGGAAGGAAGGAAGGAAGGAAGGAAGGAAGGAAGGAAGGAAGGAAGGAAGGAAGGAAGGAAGGAAGGAAGGAAGGAAGGAAGGAAGGAAGGAAGGAAGGAAGGAAGGGAGGGGGGTGGGGGAGATGAAAACTGCCTTTACCCTGCGATAGTTTACCATTTCAACCCGACAGTTCCACAATTCCATTGTTGTGAGTCACTCGGGGGGCTTGATACCCGAAAGCTGCTTACGATATGGCAATCAGGGTCACCGTGGCAACCAGGGTCACCGTGTTTAACTTCCTTATCGTCACGACTCTCTTCTTCTTGGAGGAGCTGCGGTTGAACTCCTTGTACTCGGAACAGTATTTGAGGAAAGCATCACAGACGAGGCTTTTGTACCGTAACCGACAAAGCCTGGTCACTGATAGTCACCACTTGGGAGGAGGGGGATTGTCATAGAAATAAAGAAATAAGCTCTATACGTTTGATTGTTTTTTAACATGGTGGAGTACTGTGCAATGAGATGAGTAAAAAGAAAAGGGAAAAAAAACGGCAACGCCAAATTCCAGAACGCCAGTATCTCCAGATTCTCCACTGCATTTTCCAGTAAATCAAACACTTAATTCATACACATTTCTGGTATTTACGGGAACGAAAAGTATAAAATAAGCAAATGACAATCAACTCAGGAGCGAGTTTTTTCAGTTATGTCCGTAATGTAAGACAACCTAAAGAAAATTAAATGATGTCCCGTTTTCTATGCAACTAAGCTTTCGTTTTTCCAAAAATAGCCGGTGATTCCCGCTCTTTTCTCCCGTTTCACATGGTGTCCTTAAGGTCCTACATAGCAGTACAGTAGATGATGCTTGAATGAAAATCAGTTACAGAACTACAGTATGCAACTAAGAAAACATCACATAAACCTTTTACAGTGTCATACAGTACTGAAAAAAAAATCATCTATCAGTTTTTATGTAACAACTGCAATGAAAACTCATAAAAGCAATAATCGTGTTTAGTGTATGAAACATATCGGTAGTCAAAAGATATCAGTTGGGACAGCATTCCTGAAATTGTAGCGATAAAAAAAGAATTATCTTTTAAGGCAGCCGGCGATAATACTTTTAAAGCTTTGATTAACATACTAGTAAAAAAAAAAGAAAAATAAAACATTTTAAATGAAATGTTCATATACTACGATAGGCTTACACTTTGCGGTATACAATTGTGGATTCTTGTGGCCCCTGCTAAGCCAGTTTTGGGGGAGAGGCCCAGTGTCTGTGAAAGTAGGCTTTAGACACAGACATATACATGCACGCACACACACACACACACACATACACACACACACACACACACACTAGAGCCATATGGAATCCGCGTTCACGGACTCGTGGACGGAATCGCGGAATTGAGCAATAAAAATGGAATCAACTGTAAAAAAATTTATAATAATAATAAAAAAAAAATAATTTTATGTTGTGGGACTTGTACAGCACTTTGTTCAACTTTGTCAGTGCTGTTAAGTTTAAACCTTTTTAAATCTTAGACAAACAAAACACTTTGCTTTCATGAAATATTGTAAGCAGTCATTTGAGGCTTTATAAAAGCAGCACAATGAACACAAATCTGTCAGTGCCGAGTCCGACCTCATCTTAAATAACAAACAGCATTGCTTGTTGTAGTTAACAAAGAGAGGCAGAGTTGATTTTGCAAAAAAAATATTATATATATATATATATATATATATATATATATATATATATATATATATATATAATTTTTTATTTTTATTGTTTATAACCATTTTTTTTTTCATATTCGAATCCCATGCCCATCGAACGAAGCTTCGAAGTATTTAAGACAGCCCTATTAAATGGACTGTTATATCTTATTAAATTGTGGACATTTATTAATTCCCACTTATTAGACACTATTTCGGATGGTAAAATGAGCGTACAAAGCAAAATACAGAATTCTGAAATATTAAAACGAAAAAAACAGAATTTGGGAAAAAAATTATGGAATTTGGAAAAAAAATTGACGAATTTCATATGGCTCTAACACACACACCACCCCCCCCCCCCCCCCCCCCCCCCCCACACACCAGCCCAAAAATCCACCGTCTCTCTCTCCCTCTGTGTCTGCTATATATCGCAGACCTAAATCAACAAGCAACAGTGAGATGATGGTCCATTAGTCCGTCTGTCCGTCCCATCTAAGGTGCCCCCCCACCCCCCGCCACCCCTTCCATCCCCAGCAGGGAGCCAGCCTCCCTATGTGGGGAAGCAGATGCCGCAGCACTCCATGCAGATCTCCAGGCAGTCGGAGGACTCGCAGCAGGCGTCCATGATGCCACAGTCCATGTCGTCACAGGGGCAGTTGCAGTCGTCGCCCACCATGTCGTCCGCACCGCAGCAGCAGCAGCAGCAGCCCTCCGGGGTGCAGGTGCCGCACGAGGCCTGCGTCGCCACCACGTTGCAGAGGGCCAGGAACTCACAGAACAGACAGGCCAGGATGCAGTGGACGCAGCAGTCTGGTGGGAGGAGGAGCCGGGGGGGGACCAGGGAACAACCAGCGCGGGACACAACGACATGGTGAGAAACGAAAAGAAGAAGGCGTACGGTACGTGAGAAGAAAATAATGAATATACAGACATTGCTAAATGAAATTCAAGGAATTTCAAGTACTTTTGTAAGCACTGTTTTTCATTTTAAAAAGGGCATTCACTTTAAAAACCCTTTCACTGCCACGCGACAGCCGGTTAACCCTTTCACTGTGACAATGCAGAAGGTTAGCCCTTTACTATCACACAACCGACGGCGATGCTCCATCATTAGCATCATTAGCTCCGCATTTGCTCTGGAGCTAATGATGGAGCATCGCCGTCGGTTGTGTGATAGTAGAGGGCTAACCTTCTGTCGTGTGGCAGTGAAAGGGTTAAATGCTGTTTTTTATAGAAAAGAAAATCTGATCCAATATTTGTCTTAAAACCAATTTCCGTCAATTAGTTAGACAAAAACAAATTTAAAAATGTATGTTGATTCAGAAAATGTTTATCATGGATGAACAAAACGTTCAATGCGAATGGTTGATTTGAATTTCAATTACTTTTTAAGCACCTTGTTAAAAGATTGGCTGTTTTCAAGGAATTCCAGGCCTTGACTTTTTTTTGTAAAAAAGAAAATCAAGCACTTTAAGCACTTCAAGGACCTTGTGCAAACCCTGGTCCAAATACAAAGAATAATTGAAACTCTAGATCATTGGCCTGTAAATACCGGCTAACAGACACCCCTAGTTGCACCGGCGTACCGCTTATAGAAGGCCTTTGAATAAATCTGGTCAGAATCATGACTGAGTGATGATATGAAAACCACTGTGTGGGAACGGGCAGGGGGTTCACTAAAGCCCCCAAACAGATTTGCCTTAGGCCATGGACCCCTTGTCTGAGAGAATTCTAAACAGAATCTGTTGTTAGATATGACTTAGTGTAGCAGGAAGTCTATACAGCTGGTAGGAAGATAACAAGTCAAACCCTATGATCAATCATTGCAGTAATGCAGCCCCCGTGTAGAAGATGACAGAAGGGCAGACTTTGGTGGAGAAGAAAGGTCAAACAAATTCATTCGTCGTCTGAATGAGAACATCCTTTCAATATCAATCAAAATGATCCACATTTCTGCATAATCGAGCAGCAATACCTTGAGCGATACCCCCTCAAGTCAAAACCATGTATAAAAAAGGAAGAGAAACATCCACACTCACAACAAGGTTCACCTTTAACCTCTCAAGCCCTAGCCATATTTTCACAAAATATGCCTAAAAATACATGCCCAAGTAAATGGAAGATTGCTCCACTTCTACAAGGTCCATTTGCATGTTTTGGTATCTAGGGACATCTATGGACCTCAGGGAATGTATTCCCAGTGTCAGAAATACTGTGTCTGTTACTATAGGCTTGAGTAAATTGTAACGAACCAAAGGAGAATATAAATGATTATTATTTACAAAAGAAAATATTTGACAGTGAATAACACCGTGCTAACATTGACCAGATGTGAAGAATTGCCACTGAGCTCATTCAGCACCTTCTTCAGATCAAGTGTACTAAAGATCGAAGCAAATTAATAAAGGGCAGATGATTTACAGGGGGTTTTGTAGATAAAGCACTGAGTTTTGCGGTCCGGGCACATGCAATTTGAAATATGAATATGGGATATAGAATATCAGGCCTATAAATGACCTTATTATGGCCAAATTATGGATCGGGCCAAATCTCTTATTTCCAATGGAGTTAAATATGGATTTAGTACCACCAGGCACCCGTTACAGGGCAGCAAAGACCGTGAATGAACAGTACAGTTACTTTCGTAAAATGACCGTAACTCCGCCATTTT
>NC_140179.1:96810717-96823902 GCF_963971535.1 Notolepis coatsorum
CCTGATATTCTATATTCTATAATCATATTTCAAATTGCATGTGTCCGGATGGCAGAATTCAGTACTGTATCTACAAAACCTTCTGTTTAATCATCTTCCATCTATTAATTTGATTTTTCAGGTCTGGTAAATTTGAGCATGGTGTTATTCAGTCAAAGATAAAACATTTATTGATATTCTCATTTGGTTCATTACAATTTACTCAAGCCTAGTAACAGACACAGTATTTCTGACACTGGGAATACATTCCCTGAGATCCATAGATGTCCCTAGAATCAGATACCAAGAACATGCAAATGGACCATATAAAAAAAGTCTGTAAATGTGTATTCTACATTCTTATGGAATGAATGAGATAAAAAAAAAGTTATTAAAAAAAAGTATTAAAAAAAATGTGTAATACATTTTGAGTTAATTTTCATAACGCGATAATTTGCTGTGTAATTAATTAATCTAATTAACGCGATAAACTGACAGCCCTAATAATTTCCAATGGCAAAAGCAGTTTATTCCCACCCCTTGCACGTCCTCTCTGAGCTCAGCTCCCCACTGAGCGTCCTATTTCCTATCTATTCATTATTCTACATCTATGGGATGGAGTTCCTCCAGACATCTGGCCAAATTCGTTCAGGTGAGTGTTTTCCTCGCATTACATGACTTGCAGTCTACTGACCAAAAACCATAGTGTGTCCAAACGGGGCCTTTGTAGAAAATGTAGGGCTAGATCCACAAAGAATGGACTGCACGGTGCTAATTGCACCCTTACTTACAATACAACCTGCACAGTGATTGATTGAATGAAAATTGTATTAACAGATTGCAGAACGGGTACAATACAGTACGGCTCAATACACACAATTGTTAAGGGGATGCAGACCAGAGAAAGACTTTCGTCTCGTTTACATCAGGGTCCCCCATTTTCAATTCATAATGAATTGTAAGTAAGGGTGCAATTAGCACCGTGCAATCCATTCTTTGTGGATCTAGCCCTTACTCTTTTTTACACGTGGGACGAGAGATAGTGACTGTCAAATGAGCCATAGTATTGTCTCCATAGCTATAATATAGAATATAGATATAGCTCTGCAAACATCGTGACGCACAGTGAAAATGCCTATCTTTTAAAGCGTGGCCCGTTGACTACAGGGATGATGGTAATCGCTGGTGCTGAATGAGTTAACAACGCAACGACGACGCAAAAACATTTGTTTATTCTTTAGTCTTTTTAACAATCAAATAAAAAAATTTCCACAAAGAAACGTTACAGACTATCGAACATTCGTTTGACGGCCCTACAACCCACCCACCCACCCACCCACCCACCGCGGCAGAGACAGAAGCGGGCGGTGAACGACGGCTCCTCGCGAGCGCTGAGTGTTTAATCACAGATCGTTTTGCGGTGCCAAAGAAGACGCGTGCCAAGGAAAACACGCGGCGAGAGCGGAGGGAATCCCCCAGAGCTCCCCCGGCTCTCTCCCGCCAGCAGCCCAGCAGCGCCTTTTATTTTCCCGCCCGTTCGGGAGAGGGATGTTTAGGGGGCTAATTTCACAGGCAAACAGATTATGTTAATCCGTGTAAACATTCACACAACACAACAGCTCGGCTGTTTTCCGGAGGGAAATAAATACTTGAGAGCGAACATATTGAATCAGAGGAGAACAGGCGTGTTGGCAAATAAGCAACACAAAAGCTATAATGAGGCAGACTTTACTGGACGGCTGTTGTGTTCTCTCTCTCTCTCCCTCTCCCTCTCTCTCTCTATCTCTTTCTTTGCCAATTAAGACGTTGCGCGAACATGACGCCGCCCGCGGAGTACGTCTGGTGGTACGCCTCCTACCTTTTATTCACAACTACTGCACGTGTCTACCTGCCTACGGCTCGTTAGTCGGCCCATCTGTTGTAGTGTGTTTCAAATGAGACTCCCCCATCAAATAAAGATCGACCGGCCTCCCGACATCCCTTTGTTTCGGGCCACGTCTCTCCGCCCGCCTGCCCTGTTGTGTGCATGTCTCAGTAATGCACCATCATTGCGTCTTTTGTTTCTCAAGCTAGCCTCGGAGGAAGAGAGCGCACGTATAAAAAAGACGAAAGGAGCGGAGGAGGCCTTGGATGGGGGAGAATAAATATGTAGATGTACGACACACACACACACATACACACACACACACACACACACACACACACACACACACGCACACACACCAACATACACCCTCGACCACAGCGGAAGGAGGCATGCGATGATCCATTGTTAATGAGCGCCATGATGGGATGATATGAGGGAGGAGAGAGGGAGACGGCCCAGAGAGGTGTGAGGGGCTGGCACTGGCAGGGGCCCATATGGGGCTAGCCTTGGCACTTAATGGGCCCCCCGTGCTGCAAGGCCTTGTTAGAGGCTCGCACCTCGCTGACCCATGTTAATAGAGCTCCTAGTGGTCTCCCTATAACTGGACTCACCTCTGCCTTACACACCTCGACAAAGTGCCGGCTTTCCCCCCGGGCCGAGGACAGGAGGGGGTTAATGATATGACAAAGAGGTCCCGGGCGCCGAGTCATTAAGAGGTGAGATCGAAGAAGGTGTCGATATCGTACCTACCGGTACCGGGGTTTGGAGTCTCCCCTCCACTAGTAATATTGACAGAGAAATGTGTTAACTAGGGAAAAGAAAATGGATGCAAGGAGGAGGAGAGTGCAGGACAAAGAGGATATGTGCGGGTGAGTGAAGCAAGCGGCAGAGTTAGCAAGTTAGCGCACGTGTGTGTGTGCGTGTGTGTGTGTGTGTGTGTGTGTGTGTGTGTGTGTGTGTGTGTGTGTGTGTGTGTGCCTGTGTGTGTGTGTGTGTGTGTGTGCCTGTGTGTGTGTGTGTGTGTGTGTGTGCCTGTGTGTGTGTGTGTGTGTGTGTGTGTGCCTGTGTGTGTGTGTGTGTGTGTGTGTGCCTGTGTGTGTGTGTGTGTGTGTGTGTGTGTGTGTGTGTGTGTGTGTGTGTGTGTGTGCCTGTGCAACGTGTGTGCATATCAGTCTCCATGCACGGACTGCACTCCAGTCATTAAGACTGGGGGGTAGAGGTAAAAAAAATAATAAACTACACACTCACAACAGAATAATGAGAGAGCACTCTCTCACTCTTCATCACGTCTTTATAGACCAGATTATATAGGCACCCTTTCTATGGAAGGAGATGTTTCCTTTTACTGTCGGTACTGAATGGACCTATCTCACACCCCGCCCTCTTTTCTAGATCCTCCAATTGCAGCCGTTGCACTGTTGCAACTTCAAGAAAAGAGGGCGGGGCTTGATGTAGGTCAAACTGATCTTAGCTGCTTGTTGTGTTGCTGCTTCGTCCGCGTCACACACCCCCCTTCTGTATCACGTTCTGTCTACTATGTGTCGCTTATCCTGCTTACTGGTTTGTACTTTTAAAAATACAGTAAATCCAATAGTCGTAGTGCAAAAGCGGGCCATTCGGAACCTTTTCAAGGCTGGTTACTATATAAAGTCTCATATTATGAAATTTTATGATTTGGTTTACTATAAAACTATGCAAATAATGTACAGAGCTAAAGCAAAGGTACTCCCAGATGGGGTGCAAAGGTTTTTTTCAATACATGATTTGGGAGATATTTGTAAATGTACTGTTCAAAAAGCTAAGAAAGGGATTAAAAGGAGGTGTATTTCTATTATTGGGGTTAACTTGTGGAACAATGCTGATATACAGTTAAGAATGAGTAATTCGATTTTGGTTTTTAAGAAAAAGGTTTGTAACGCTATTTTTGAAAACTACAAGGGTGAATAACACTGTTTTGTTTTCTTTTTTTTCTTTTAGAATACTGTTTTGGAATCTACATTTTTGTATTTTTCTTTTGTAAAGCAAATTTTGAAAACTACAAGGGTGAATAATACTGTTTTGCTTGCTTTTTTTCTTTAGATTACTGTTTTGGAGTCTAAATTTTCTTAAAATTTTGGTAAGAATATAGGACAGGTACAAATAAGCACTATGCTTCAGTCTGTACCTTTTCAGTCACTGTAAAAATCAAATATTGATAAATGATGGTGTATATTGTATTGTGTGAGATGATGACTGAAAAAATAAACTACTACTACTACTACTACTACTACTACTACTACTACTACTACTACTACTTACCGGTATGCAGCTGTTGATGATTTGATGCAGCCATAGTACTGTTGTTGGTTCAGTTTGGGTTGAAGGGAAAATTACGTAGTATAAAAGTGATGCGACTGACTATGCCCCCAAGTTATTAGGTGTTATGTTTTATAAATTAATTATGTAAATAAAAACATGTTCATCTTGAATTAATACAAATTCTGATTTGCATATCGACGTGATTCAATTCAAAAGACGTGTTACACGGCCCTACTGTACTTGTAGCAGCACACTGTGTGGTGCCTTGTTACTGAAAGACAAAGCGGGGCTCGCAACTCACTTGTTGTTCCAAGGTGTTTTAATTGACAAAAAGGCAGTAGATGCAACATTTGGACCGACCCTTCCGGTCTTCTTCAAGCATGAAGACAACACAACAACGACATCTTTTTATACAGGACACACAATTTTTTAGATTACCAGCCAGATGGAAACCGACGTTGTGGTTCGTGTGCTCAATGTCACTTCACAGAAAAATGCACTGTTTTCTATCACCCATCAACTGGGAAAGAGATAAAAATAAGAGGCAAAATAACATGTACAACTACCAATGTAATCTACCGGTATATGCTTAAGTGCGCATGTGGTAAGGCATATGTCGGCAAGACAACACGTGCTTTAAAAACACGTATTGCTGAACACAGGAGTACGATACGGAATGAGGATGAAAAAAGCCCAGTAGCTTTACATTTTAAAAAGGCACACCACAATGTCACATCACTAAGATACCTTGGAATAGAGAGAGTGCATCTTCCAAGACGAGGGGGAGATATAGATAATGGGTATCATTCTCAAACATTTTTTCAAAGAGTTATTCTGGAAGACTTATCTTGGAACCACTGAGACAGAATCAATGACAAGTTCACTCTGAGTCTCGAACGTGCTGGTAATATGTCTTAAGTGGCTGAAACGGTCGCACAAATGATATGATCTGATATCTGCTTGGAGAATGGCATTCTGTCTTAAACTCGAAACGCACGTTCCCGTTCAGGTCATTTGCATACAAAACAACGCCTCCAGAGCTCCTTATAAGGCAACTAGTGACGCAGCTGTGTGAAAATGGAATGGCGGAAGTGCTTTGCGAGTCTTGCGAGCCATCAAAACTAGATTATAGGGGTGGACGGTATAAACGGTATACGGTATAAACGGTATGAATTTGCTCTACGGTATGGATTTTGACTATACCGTGTAACCGGTAGTGCAGCTCTAAAATAGCAATGACGTCATGTAACCACAGCGCGACTATCTCACTCGCATTTGCCCCTAAAAATAGATAGAATTAGTCATAGATAATAGATATGTGCGAACTGGAAAAAGTTATTTAGGAGGCTTCGCGCAGTGGGCGTGCCAGCCCCTACCGCACGCATGTAAACACGGGTCTAGTAGTCTAGTGGGACGCGACACGCGAGGACGGCGGCGTCTCCCCGAGCTAACGTTAGCTTAGCTACCGTTACAAAATGACCCAGTCAACTATTCACTTTTAGTTTAATACATGATGAGGCATTGTCTAACCGAACGGTATCTAGTCGGCCAGCTACCGATAGCTCCTGACATCAACAAACGCTCCACAAAGTCTAGTAGAGACGTGTATGCTACCTGTTAGCTGTTAGCTCACGTTAGTTCACCGTTCAAAACGAAATGTCCCATTGAACTAAATAATTCACTGAGGCGTTGTATTAACGTTATATATCCGGCTAGCAGTAGCTACAGATAGCTCCTGATATCAATGTCTTATAACACTGATTCGATGCATATTCGAGCTGAGGGCTTGCTGAGCACAGTTAAGTAACGTTATACCAATACAATAGGGTCCAGGTGCAGCGCCGGATAATCCTGGCCGTAGCTCTGCTCGAGGCTACTCGAGTATAGGTCCAGGTGCAGCTCCGGAGAATCCTGGCCGTAGCTGGAGGCTACTAGAGTACACACAGACAGTGGAGCTTGTTGCGTGGTGGCGATGTCTCGCAGATAATACAAGTACAAGTCTAATTATATAATATATATATTTTATATAAAAAAATACAAATTATATAAAATAAAATAAAAAAAATGTTTATCAAAAACGATGATACCGTGATATATACCGTTACCGTCTATGCTTCAAATTATACCGTGATATAAATTTTAGACCATACCGTCCACCCCTACTAGATTAGATTAATGTATTGGCATCATATACAGCTCGTGGTACACCTGCCGCAGCGCGCGCGCACACACACACCCACGCGCGTGCAGTACTGTATATGAATGAATGAATGAAATATAATATATATAGCCTACGGCGGGCGTAATGAATGAACGCAGTATGGCTTGTTATTCCATAATTAAGCCTATACTGTTCATTCGTAGGCGCACACAAGACTTGTTATGGAATATTAATGCAGTCTATTTCCACCGATAGCTTTAGTTCTTATTTATTTATCCACTGTCATTTCAGTGTTGGTGTATAGGCTATATAGTGTATTTCAATAAAAGTTTAATTGATTAATGATATATTCGAAGGAATGCAGGTTTATAGCTGTATCAACCCCCTCCAATGTACAGTAAATGACCAAGTATGGTTTTGTCAATATTCCAATGTACAGTTTTTCTTGTACAGTGTAAGTCTATCCCCCACCCACCCCTCCTACCCAACCTCCTCCAACAGTTTCTACGTCAAATGTACTCTCTTTTCTGGACTCTTTTTGTATCACAAACAGTACTGTATTTGCAAATCTGGTATGTCATAAATGTATAGATGTAGCAGTACTGTCTATCTGTGTCGTGTGTGTCATATATGTTATGATGAATTGAAAATGGGGGACCCTGATGTAAACAAGACGAAAGTATTTCTCTGGTCTGCATCCCCTTAACAATTGTATGTAATTGAGCTGTACTGTACTGTACCCATTCTGCAATCTGTTAATAAAGTTTTCAATCAATCAATCAAACAAAGGTCTGTCCCATTGTATACCATTCAATGGGATATATTGCATGTTGACCTGCATTCTTTCAAATGTATATAATTAATCATTAAAACAGATGTGTAACAAATAAGAAATACAAATTCCACAGAAGGCATTAAATAATTATTAGTTTCAATCATTTCACAATAATTGCATAATTGTGTTTGAATATCTGAGTAATTAAAGTAATTATACATTTGTCCAAAATAGCTGGTTCAGATATGGTTAATCCAGCTGCCCTGTGATCAGATGAATCCATATTATTTATTTTTCCGACATCAAATGCGTAATTTCTTATCGTACAAATATTGTCATATTTATTTTAATTATGATTAAATAATTAATTCCAAGGAGGCCTGTAGCGTTAACATGAAGGAATCACTATGAGAACACAGTCTGTCAAGTTAATACAATTTTCAATTAATCAATCAATCATAAGTGTGCTCCTCAGCACTCTTAAATCTGCTCTCAGCCACGCTCAAATCTGATCTCAGGAAAATTTGGGGACTCCCGCTCCCAGCCCTAATATGTCTTAAATGGGCAGAAATCTGCCTATGAGGACATTTTTGGTCGTAAATTCGTTCGAGAATGAGACCCAATCTCCTACTGAGGAGAGAAGTATGGTGGATCAATTATCTTAAAACGATGGCACCAACCAGACTCAATGAGGACTTTGACATTAGACCTTATTTGTAAATTTAACTTATAGAGGGAGACAGTCAATAGACTTTGTTTTTAGTTTTTTCATTTTTGTTTTCAGTGACTAGGACTTGTACCTTACACACTGCTGCATGTTGCCTATCTGTAAATTATGTCTTAATGTTGTGTTTAATATAGATATTTCTCAAAGAATCTCCTAAAAAATGTCAAATGAAAAGATAAATAGTTACTTAATCATGTATAAAATGTATCAATCATGCAAGTCTTGGGACCGCCCCTGATCACCAGGTGGGGCTGATATTCAATTTATTTCACTTCCTGTATAAAAAGATGTCAGTGTTGTGTTGTCTTCATGCTTGAAGAAGACCGGAAGGGTCGAAACGTTGCATCTGCCTTTTTGTCTATTAAATCACCTTGGAACAACAAGTGAGTTGCGAGCCCCGCTTTGTTCTTATGTATTACTGTTTTTACAGTTTGGCTCAGCACCAACAAACGGAGGATGTGCGTGATTTATTTTGTCTGAGTGCCTTGTCACTGACTCACCCTCTGGTAAGGGGGGCTTCTGGGAGCCCATGTTACTGACTCACCCTCTGGTAAGGGGGGCTTCTGGGAGCCCATGGAGCTTGTCACTGACTCACCCTCTGGTAAGGGGGGCTTCTGGGAGCCCATGGAGCTTCCTTTGCTGCGTCGGCTGCTGTCGCTGTTGACCGACAGGCTGGACCTCAGCTTCTTCTGCATCTTCTGCGACACCAGCTGCTTCCTGGGCTGCTCCGTCATGGTGCCCGGCGGGGGCGTGGTGCCCGGCCTGCCCTCTGCACCCACTCCCGTTGTGTTGGCGCCGCAGGAGCACGTGCACGCGGGCCCCGGTGCCCCACCGACACCACCGGGCCGGAGTCCGTTGCCGGTGGTGGTGCCCGGGGGGGCCGTGCTGCTGTGAGGCGAGAGGCCACATGTTGGGCTCCTGGCAGCATCGGGTCCCTGGGCAGACTCTGAGGGCGCTGGCTGAGACGCAGGCTGAGGTTGAGCTAGAGGAGGAGGAGGAGGAGGAGGAGGAGGAGGAGGAGGAGGAGGAGGAGGAGGAGGAGGAGGAGGAGGAGGAGGAGGATGAGGAGGAGGAGGAGGAGGGAGGAGGAGGGAGGAGGAGGAGGAGGAGGAGGAGGAGGAGGAGGAGGAGGAAGAGGAAGAGGAGGAGGAGGAGGAGGAGGAGGAAGAGGAGGAGGAGGAGGAGGAGGAGGAGGAGGAAGAGGAAGAGGAAGAGGAGGAGGAGGAGGAGGAAGAGGGTTATTTTACGTTATTTAAAGTCACACTCTCAGATGAAGTATGAGCAATGAGCATGGGTTGAGATTAAGTGCATTTAGAATAGAATACTTTTAATTGTCATTGCACAGTATACAACGAAATTTCAGGGGAGCTCCCACAGACTGTAGTACAATATATACATACATGAAACACATAACACTGTACATATAACAGAATATTTTAAATAATAAAGTGCATGATGAGCGGTAACATAGTGGTTTATCAAGTCCAGGTAAGTGCATGGTGCACGTGAGGAGACAGTCAATGAGCGTTTAACAGTCTGACTGCTTGGGGGAAAAAGCTGTTCATAAATCTTGAACTCTATTTACTCATTTCTAATCTAATCTAGTCTATTTACTCAAATAGTGTACATTTACTCAAATACTGTACCTTTACTCAAATACTGTACCTTTACTCAAATACTGTACCTTTACTCAAATACTGTACTCTTTCAAACCCATGAAAATGTTACGAAGCCAGAATAAAGGCATAATAAAGCCTGAATAAAGTCAGAATAAAGCCAGATTAAACCCAGAATAAAGCTAAAGTAAGTCAGAATAAAGCTAAAGTAAGTCAGAATAAAGCTAAAGTAAGTCAGAATAAAGCTAAAGTAAGTCAGAATAAAGCTAACATTCTCCAAAACCATTACTAATGCCAAAGCTTCTTTCTTTCACCATAGGATCGAGGCCTCTGCCAAGAATCTTCGCAAACTGCATGCTACCATGTCCTCCCTCCTCACTCCCCCCCCACCCCCTCCTCCCTCATCTTTTTCTGCCGAAGACTTTGCGATCTTCTTTGAGGAAAAAGTGGAGAACATCCGCAGCTCCTTCTCCCAACCCCCACCCATTCCAAACGCTGAATCGAGAACCTCATCCTTCACTCTGTCATCTTTCTCTCCCATTACAGAAGCCGAGACCCTGACACTGGTAACGTCGAACCGTCCGACTACATGCCAGCTGGACCGGCTACCCTCCCCACTCCTCCAGACCATAGCACCGGACATCCTCCCATTCCTAACTGCAACCATCAACTCCTCACTCAACTCGGGGGTGGTCCCCACCTCCCTAAAACAAGCCAGAGTCACGCCCCTCATAAAAAAACCAACCCTGAACCCCACCGTCATAGCCAACTATCGTCCTGTCTCTCTTCTCTCCTTTCTTTCTAAAACACTTGAACGTGCTGTATCCAACCAACTTACTGCTTATCTCTTACAGAATGACCTCCTAGACCCCAATCAGTCTGGCTTCCGGACTGGCCACTCCACAGAAACGGCCCTCATTGCGGTCACAGAGGCACTTCACTTAGCAAAAGCGAAAGGCCTCTCCTCTGTCCTGATTCTCCTAGATCTATCTGCAGCCTTCGACACAGTCAACCATCAGATCCTCCTCGCGGCCCTCGCAGGAATGGGAGTGGCTGGATCTGCGCTGACATGGCTGACATCATACCTCAACGACCGCTCCTACCAAGTGTCATGGAGAGGGACTCTGTCGGCCACCCGCCCCCTCCGGACGGGTGTCCCCCAGGGCTCGGTCCTAGGACCCCTTCTCTTCTCCCTCTACACTAAATCACTGGGTAACATTATCACGTCTCATGGCTTCTCATATCATTGTTATGCCGATGATACTCAACTCTTCCTCTCCTTCCCTCCCTCAGATATCCACGTCTCTGAGCGGATCTCGGCCTGTCTGTCCGACATCTCCGCCTGGATGACGACCAACCACCTCAAACTGAACCTAAGCAAAACAGAATTGCTCCACCTGCCGGCCAAATCCTCCCCCCTGACCGACCTCTCCATCACAGTCGAGAATGCAGCTGTGACCGCGTCCCCGACCGCCAAGAACCTTGGTGTTGTCCTCGACGACCAGTTGAACTTCTCTGCTCACATCGCAGCGACAACCAGAACCTGCAGATTCCTCCTGAGCAACGTCAGAAGGATACGCCCCTTCCTGACAAAAGAAGCCACCCAACTCCTCATCCAATCAACAGTCATCTCCCGCCTCGACTACTGCAACGCACTGCTAGCTGGCCTCCCGGCCACTGCCACCAAGCCTCTTCAACTCATTCAAAACGCAGCGGCCCGCCTGATATCAAACCTACCGAAGTCGGCCCATGTCACCCCACTTCTTAGGGACCTGCACTGGCTCCCCATTGCTGCACGTATCCGCTTCAAGGCCCTCGACCTAGCATACCGTGCAGCAAAGGGAACCGCTCCCGCCTACCTCCGGTCAATGGTCTCTAACTACACACCCTCAAGACCCCTACGCTCTGCATCTTCTGGCCGCCTCAGACCTACTCCTATCCAAGCTCCCGGAGGGTCATCAAAGAGAAGCCGCCTATTCTCAGTCCTTGCCCCACAATGGTGGAATGAACTACCCATCCCAGTTAGGACAGCCGAATCCCGTCCAATCTTTCGCCGTCGACTAAAGACTCACTTCTTCAACCATTATCTGAAATGATTAAAAAAAAAAAAAAAAAAAAAAAATCTAACCCTGACTAACCTTACTGTCATGCACTTGTCCTAATAAACTAACCTACACTGTAACACGCAACACTTGATGAACATTGTTACTCAGCTGATAGAGTTGTACCCTTCTTGCTGTCTTGTCGTACAGAACTTGTAAGTCGCTTTGGATAAAAGCGTCAGCTAAATGACTAAATGTAAATGTAAATGTAAAGTAAGTCAGAATAAAGCTAAAGTAAGTCAGAATAAAGTCAAAGTAAATCATAATAAAGCCAGAATAAAGCCAGAATAAAGTCAGTTCATCAGTATTAGTGATGAACAAGTCATGCTGGTATGTACATGGCTTCAGGTGTCTGACCATCATGAGAGATATATTCTGGGGATACTTAATGCTTATGCTGTCACCTTCTTCTAACAATTTAAAGATCTAGTACAATAATGATGTTTTAATTCAGTCATAAATTGCTGTTAATGACCTGTTAAGTCATCATGAGTATGAGGGGCGTGGCCTTCTGTTCACTATACACTGTACACATTGGAAGTTCCTCCGGAGTTTCCTCTCAGCTAGATGTGACTGATGGGCCAATCAGACACAGTGTGATTGACTGATGGGCCAATCAGAGAAGCTGGATGTGGCTGATGGGCCAATCAGAGTAACCTGTGTGTATTGTGTGATATCTCAGAGGAAGCAGATTGGTATCTGAAATTACTTGTTGATAATATCCAGGCGGGGGACAGAGATCAACGGACCCCACAGGAAGAATTGTATTTCACACATGGGTGTAGTGTAGACTAATGGGGATCCATAAAATAAACAAATAAACAAACAGGCTTTAGTCATCATTTTCAAGAACAACCGCTCTAACCTATTGGGTAAAGTTACATCAACATACCTTCTGTTAAGAAACGCAGCAAGATTGAAAAACAGGGTTTTCATTGTACTGTACCTTTAATAATATCGATCGCATGGCAATTGTTTTAAAAGGTAACGACTAACGACAGTGAGAGGTCACAAGAACATGACAGTATATACGCACGACAGCACCACGCCACATTCCGGCTTCAGTTTCTCTGTCTGGCCGGAGGTCGTAGAAACCTGTTGCCAAAGTGTAGCGCTCGTTCTCCCTCTTCTCTTAATTAATACATGTCATGCATGAGTGTAGCTGCAGCCATGTTATCCAAAACTTCTTCTGATTACTTTGTGTGTTTTTTTTGGTGAAATTGATGTTTTAGTAACATTGATGAGCATTCTAAAAGCAATTCTTAAAAAGATTCAATTTTAAAAACAATCTTAAATTGTATTTAACACTGTATTTTGTTTTGTTTTGTTTATTTTTTTTGTTTTCTGTTTCTTTGCTTCCATGTAATTTTAGCCATCTTAATTGTTAGTTTCATTGTGTATTGTATGTTGAGTACTGACTTTTAATAATTCTGTTTTGCAATAATTGTTTTTGTATGTTTTTTTGTGTGGACCCCAGGAAGACTAGCTGGTTGCCATGGCACCAGCTAATGGGGATCCGTAATAACATCAAAATCAAATCAAATCTCTAGACGCACACTAAATCATTACAGATATTTCCGGGCCTCAAAACTGGAACTGAGTCGTTCTTGACGGCAAACATGGTGGAGGTGACAGTCAGAACCAAAAAGAAATACAGATA